>NW_020327774.1:0-166987 GCF_001858045.2 Oreochromis niloticus | reverse complement strand
TGGCTCAAGATGACCTGATATCTTTCATGATGGAGACATTTGACACGTTTCACATATTAGAGACCAACAAGTTATTCATAGCAGTTTAAATACAGGGAGTCACTTTTGGGCCCAGCAGATAAAACAGAGCCAATATTTCCTTCTTTATTTAAGTGACGTGTGTCACAGATGTGACCTAGTAAAGTGTAACTGAACATTAGTAACGTTATTAACACTCATGATGTGCTTTGAAGTTAGCGTCAGCTAAAGTAATATACTAGCAAAAAACTATTTCAAGGCTCAACTTCCATCATACAGATGATGCTCATGGCAAAAGAGTAATGTTCAGAAGCCTTTTCATAAGGAAATCTGTTTCTGTTCATGAGGAAATTATATTCAGACTGATTAAATAGGCATTTTTCAGTAGTTAGCTGCTCTGCGCCCGTCTCAGTGTGAAGTGAACTGGAGTCTGTCTGTACTGGATCTGGATTCATCGTCGCCCCTCCAACAGCGACCCAGCTCACTAATTGGTGATAACGACCTACTGAGCCTGCTAGCAGGTGCAGGAGGGCCAATCTGAGCCACAGTTATGGGGCTGATAACATGAAGATTAAATGTCAGATCCCTCCAAGAAATGAGCTTTTTTAAAAACCTCAGACTGAGGTCTTAATTTGAAAGTCAGAGTTTGTTGAAGCTGTTTCCTGGAGCCGGGTCCTGAACAATGACAAAAAGCAGATTTAAAAACCCTTCATATCATCTGTGCTCATTAAACTGACATCATGCACTTCATCTTCTCACCAGCAGAGGGCCACAAATCACAATCAATGAAGAGTTCAAGGAGATGTTAGTGACATCAGAGCTGTACGTATTGATCTGATCAATATGTAAGTTCATGTTTCTTTGATTGGATCAGTTTTTAAAACCAGCTGTTTTTATAGAATGAATTTTATAGAATTTATAGATGCTGAATGTCTTTAATATTTGATACACTGAGTACTACTGGATGTCCACATATTCAGCCATGATTGAAACATCCCATTAAGAAAGAGAAATCAAACATTTTAATTGATTTTATTGAGCTCAGACTTGTTGAACATGCAGAGGAGCTGGTTGTGAACTGAGCTTAAGAAAAACACAACACACTGATATTCACTGTGAAGCTTTGAGTGGAAAAAGAAAAACAACATGTTGACCCTGGAATAATGGGAGCTTCCATCTTTAAAGGACTGAAGAAGGAGAAGTTTACAAGGAATCATTTAGAAGAGTTTCAAACATCAACTGATTGAATCCATGAATGTGAAAACGTGTTTGTGAGTGAAAGAGACAGACATGTACAGACTGAACTGTTCAACAGTCAGAGTGTTTCTCTAACAGGAGACACTCTTTACACTCAGCACAGGGACACTGAGGAACCAGGAGACCAGAACCTAAACCCAGGATAAAGAGTTTGAGTGAATGTGGTGTTGAAGGTGTGGAGGTGGATCAGAGTGTCAGAGGAGACTCTGTAGAAGGACAGAGTGCCAGCAGGACAGTCCACATACACTGCTGCTCTGTTAGAGACAGAGGAGGAGGAGGAGGAGGAGGAGGAGATGGGTGTTAGTCTGTCATTGTGCCAGACAGACTGAGGACCATCATCAGAGCAGCTCAGACTCCAGGACTGATCATTGTATCCAAACAACCAGTCTCTGCCTCCTTTCCTTCTGATGCTTCTGTAACTCACTGATATATCAACCCTTCCTCTCCACTCGACCTCCCAGTAACAGCGACCAGTCAGACCATTTCTACACAGCAGCTGTTCCCAGTAATCAAATCTGTCTGGATGATCAGGATATGACTGAACCTCCTCCACTTGTGTCACCTTCCTGTTGTTGTCAGACAGTTGGAGGTTTGTGTTCACTGTGTTTGTGTCGATTGTGAGTTGACAGGAATCTGATGGAGAGAACAAACACAATCCAGCTGCAGTTATTGATCCATCATCTGTTCATTGATTGACACTTTGATGATGACTCCTGACATGATGAAGATGGTTGAATGTGTACTGCTTTGTTTTCATGAATCCCATTAAAAACACACTTACACTTCCTCAGACCTGGTCTCAACCATCGGACTCCAGCAGGCTCCACCCTGAAAGGAGGAGGGGTCAGAGCAGTCAGCATGCACACATGGACATTACATGGCTCTCACACACACACTGTTACACACTGATAAAGGAACAGTCCAACATTTTCACAAATACACTTCAATCCATCCGTGGATCAAACTGTTGATGATTGGACTGATCCTAGATCAGTACATCACTGTGTTGAATGAAATATGATTCAAACTGTGACCTTCATCATCTTTATATTCCTCTCCTGTTTAGGTGGAAAGGACACCTCCCTGCCTTTGCTACCAGCTGGTACAGTACACCTGTGACCTAATAAAGTGGCGCTCACTTGTTTATGAGCCGTCTCCCTTCAGCTTTTTTAGCCGACCTGTTTACCTCCAACTTTGTATCAGCAGCAGCGAGTCATAGACCGAGTCCGGCAGGAGCAACAATCCCACCACAACTTCTCCAGAAATGACCTCGTCTGGTTTCATTGAATTATTTCATTTCCACACAGAACAGACTGGATGTTCTCAGCACACAGAAATCACATGACCTTGTGCATTAAAACATGTTAGTGGATTATCCACCAATAAATGAGGAGATATTGGACGTGTTAACAGATGACAGATTAGGCCTGGGTCTGTAATACTGTGAGCAAACACAGAATATTAACCAGGAACAGCTAATTCATTTCCATCATTTAAGTTGGCTAATACAAACCACACCTCATCTCCTGATGCACTGAGCTTTCCTTATCTCTGACTCTAACTGACTGCTGGGTCCATGGTGTTCCTCCCCCTGCTGAGAAGGTGCAAACAGCTGCCTTCTTTGAGTCACAAACATCAGTCTGTCCACTGTGATTCTTTCCATGACTTTCCCTGGATGAGATGTTAGAGCTGTAGGCCTATAACCTGAGGTCTTAGTGGGGTCTTTCCCTGCTTTCACAGTTCTTTCCAGCTTCCTGATATATTCTATTATAAAAGAGCAGCAGAGCATCCTCAAATGGTTCATCTTACTTCAGCTTAATGTGTTTACTGTTTTGTTTTTACACAGGTCATGTAAAAAAAGTGTCTGACATCAAATATTGTACCAGAGGCTCGACAAAGCTGAACTGAAAGACAGCACAGGCAATAAATCAGAGCAGCACAGAACTTAAGCACATGGTCCATAGAAGCTGGGGTCTACAGGTGTACCAGGACAAGCTTAAGTCCACCAAGAAATTTCACTTGTTTCACTGTTTCTGTGTAAATTACTGGTTTATTTGAACAATTTCATCAGCTGAACCATAAATACTCCAAAACACTTTCTTTGTGACTCAGTGTGATTTTGCGTTTTGTAATATTAGCATGTCAAACTCTACATTCTCTACACAGATGAGAACTGACGTGTATTTAATAATAAAAGTTATCTCTCAGAGACAAAGTTAGTGTCTCATTCAGGTGTGTATCTGTGTCGTCTCAGACACATGCAGTGCTCATATTTGCTGTTTTGTGTGTCACTCAGACCTCTTCCTGACAGGGGCAGCAATTTCATTTAAAGTCACATTCACTGATACAGGCTGCTAGAGCTCCAACCAGGAGGGTACACACATGATCCAGGGGAAAAAAAAAATTTAGTGCTGAAACTTGAACGTATATGTTCTTTTAGATAAATATTAAGAAGTCCTGTGTTTTACTACAAAATCAAAGTAGTAAAACACAGGACCTTTGGGTTAGATATAAGGTGACTTGACAAATCATGTCTGTTGTAAATGAGTAAGCCATTCATCGACCTGACTCAGGTTTTAAATCATCATCAGAAAAGACTGAATCCTGACCTGAGAATTGTACACTTTGGACTCTCCACTGCAGAAAATAGAAGCTTCAGTCCTGAATCCTGCAGGTTGTTGTTACCCAGGTCCAACTCTATCAGACTAGAGGACTGGGACCTCAGCACTGAGGACAGAGCTTCACAGCTTCTGTCTGACAGGTTACAGCCACTCAGTCTGAAAACATGATGACAAGAAGACATGAAACACTTGTGTTAAAGTATATTCATGGTACCATGAGGAGCTACTACATTTACAATATTTCAACACTGTTTCGGGACATGCTGGAATCCATATTGCCTTATGTTACAAAAGACAAATGTGGCAGTTTACTGTGACTTGGATGGATTCATTAAAAAAACAAAACATACACACAATGTTAATTTTTTCCAAATGAAATTGATTAAATGCTTGATCTGACCTCAGCGTTTCCAGTTTGCAGTATTGACTCTTCATCCCAGCAGACAGAAGCTTCACTCCTGGATCCTGCAGGTTGTTGTTACTCAGATCCAGCTCTGTCAGACGGGAGGACTGGGAGCTCAGGACTGAGGACAGAGCTTCACAGCTTCTGTCTGACAGGTTACAGCCATTCAGTCTGAAATCAAGCGGGAAGGGAGACAAGATCAACAAAACAAATCACAGCTTTATTGCTTTTTTGTTGTTTTTAAGCAGAAATCAGTGATGTGCTGGTAGATTCTGTTCTTTTGGTTTATTACCCAATAATACACACATACAGTAATATTTGCGACTTTTGTAATAGTAGCATTCATAATGCAAAGCAACAGCGGTCACAGATTGAAGGGGCCTGAATAAAACTACAATGCAGTGATTTTTAAGATGGCCTGTTCTTCCAATTTCCAACAACAGAAAGCTGCCCAAGCTTCTCTGCTTGGGCTGCTGCCCCCACGACCCGGCCCTGGATAAGCGGAAGAAAATGGATGGATGGATGGTGTTATTTTCTCTCTCTTTCCTATATTAAATATTTTAAATTGTATTTTTGTTGCTTAAAGCCAACAGCTGCTGTTTTACTCCCAGTACACTGTATATTTTTAAAATAGCTAGTCTATAGTCAACTTTAAATGATCTACAATTTGAACAAATGGGATTTGTAGTTTTAAAGATGCAGTGAATTCCCATCATTTAAACATAGACACAAAAACCCGGAGCCTGGATTTAAGTCACTTTACAAAGTTTAACAACCGTGCTATACAACACTGCCAGCTCCATATTTCCTCCCTCTATACAGGGATAGTACCTGCCTGCAGCACTACTCCGTGTTAATATTTACTTTCATTTGTGTTGGATGAGGTTGTCACCCCTGCCACATTTCTCACAACTAGCATCTTGGCAGTTTTTGGAGCTGAAATATCTTCACACATGACTCGCTTATGATCATCACCTGAATGAGCGAGCACACGTCAGCTGTGAAGCTGTATTTCACACATTACTGTGACAGGTGGAAGATGTAGTTCCTACTAATCATTTAGACAATCCCAACAACGCAATTACTTTTAACTGTGTTCCTGTTAATAATAAACAAAAAATACCGCAAATTACTAAAATGTTTCTCACACCAGTCTATTAATTAACGAAAGACCAAGACAGACTTTTAATTCATTTGAAAGCCTGATGCTTAGCCTCGTCCACCCCAGCTGTAAAACTCAGAAACCAGTCTTACTTGTTATCATCTATCGTCCACCTGGGCCTTACACAGAGTTTCTCTCTGATTTCTCAGACTTTTTATCTGATTTAGTGCTCAGCTCAGATAAAATAATTATTGTGGGTGATTTTAACATCCATGTAGATGCTAAAAATGACAGCCTCAACATAGCATTTAATCTGTTATTAGACTCAATTGGTTTCTCTCAAAATGTAAAAGAACCCACCCACCACTTTAATCACACTCTAGATCTTGTTTTAACATATGGCATAGAAACTGAACATTTAACAGTGTTTCCTGAAAACCCTCTGCTGTCTGATCATTTCCTGATAACATTTACATTTACAATAATTGATTACACAGCAGTGGAGAGTAGACTTTATTAGGGATGGGTATCGTTTAGGTTTTATCCGATACCGGTGCCAAACTGGTACTTTTAAAATGGTGCCGGTGCTTAAACGGTGCTCGAACCGGTGCTTAAGGAATGGAGAACACAAAATTGGTCCAAAAACCTCTCATGTTTAGCTGTTTTTTGTAAAAAGATAACAATGTAAGCCTGTTCTGCAGCTATGGGGCATATATGGTATCACTCTTGGCTGGAAGCAGTGCTTAAACAATGGAAAAAACACAAACTTTGTCCAAAAACCTCTCATGTTTAGCTGTTTTCCACTTTTTCTTTGGTCATTTTAGCCTTTTTGGCCAGGGTGAAGGGAGTATCTGCCATCAAACAAGAAGACAGCCGCATGTAACTACGACGGTGTTTGCTAGTTCACCTTACATGCATTAATTTAATAACGTGGTTAGCCTACTCAACGTAAATTACACACGAAAAAACATTAAGCTACTCACGCAGAGAAGAACGTCTGCTGCTGCCATCATCATCCTCATCATTTCTGCTACACTGGCAGGGCTAGGGGCCAGGACTCTCCTCTTCGGGTTTTTGGGGGATGTTGCTAACTCCGGGTCCGATAACAGGCACCACACCCGCAGTAGATGTGCTCGGTGTGAGGTCTCGCAGCAAGCTATCAAACACGGCGCATTTCTCGGCTTTTAAAAAAAACACTATGCATCGCCAGGTGTTTCATCGGATTCGAGGTGTTACCTCCTTTGACAGTATCACAGTATCAGCTTAAAGCACTTGTTGCAGGCTGCTGAGTTTGCATCTTTTGCTGTGAAGTACAGCCAGGCTTTTGACCGCTTCGCCTTGGGCATTTTAATGTGTAGCTCTGCTCTAAAAGAACGTACGTACCTGGGCCCGCCTACTATCCTCAGAAACGTAAAATGATTGGCTAAAATCTAAAGTCTTCACAGCTCAGGAAAAAAAAAGCACCGAAATAAAGCACCGAAATGTGCGCTGCTTTTCGGTCTGGTTACTATTTATTTATTTATTTATTTATTTATTTAGGACAGTGCATGCTAATGAACATAAATGTAAAAACAAATTACATGAATGTAAACATGCCAGATTATAGCCAAAGGCTAATTTCCATCTGTTGTCCACATAAAAAATAGACATAAAAATTCATCATTCATTCATAATAAAAACTTCATCACCAAACTTACACATACACACCATTCTGTTCCCAAATAAAACATTAAAACTATACAACTCATACATGATCACACACTTGATTTGTCCATAACCAGTTTTTAAGCTTTGCCTTAAACAAATTGAAAGTCGAGCATTCTCTAATGGGTTGAGGAAGACTGTTCCACAGATGGCCACCCTGGACAGAGAGGACATTCTGCCCAAATGCTGTCCGTCTGTGAGGTATAAACAAGTCTCCTCGAGTTGTAGCTCGAGTGGTCCTGTCTGAGCTTTCTTTATGCCTAATGAACTGCTTTAGTGGTGGTGGAGCAAGGGAGTGTAAGACTTTATATATTAAACAGACTCTTTTAAGTTTCATTAAGTTATTAAAGTTCAGTAATTTATGTTTTTTTAACACATGACAGTGATGGTGGGAAGTCGGTTTTTTGTCAAGTAGTTTTAAACTTCTTTTATAAATGTTTTCAATAGTTTTAAGTGCTGTTGGACAAGCAAGTGACCAGGATGTCAAACAATAGTCCATATGAGAGATGATCATTGAGTAAAAATAAGTTTTTGCAACTTTCATATTTAAATTATTACGTATATGGTTAAAGTTTCGATTATTAAATTTAAGTACCTGGGACACTTTATTTATGTGACTCTTGAAGGATAATGTTGGGTCTAGAATGACCCCAAGATATTTAAATTCTGGTGCTAGATCAAGCTCTACTCCATCCAGGAATATGTTTGACTGCTTCAAGTTTAAGGGGCGTTTGGAAAAATACATGCAGACAGTTTTTGAGGTGTTCAACATTAGGCATGAGTCCTCCAGCCAGCTATTCATTAATGCTAAAGCAGCTGTAAGATCTTTTGCCACCTGCTGGACACTATTTGCTTGCGTATATATAACTGCATCATCCGCATACATTTGAGCAAATATATTTGGACAGACTTCAGGTAAGTTATTGATAAAAAGAGAGAACAATAAGGGCCCAAGAACAGATCCTTGAGGAACCCCTGTGTCACAGTCTAAATATGGAGATTTAACCCCATCCAACACCACACACTGTTTCCTGTGTGAGAGATATGAGGCAAACCACTGAAGAGCCTGACTGGAGATATTAAACTGAGTCAATCTGGACAACAATATCTGATGGTTTACAGAGTCGAAAGCCTTCTTCAGATCTAAAAATACAGCTCCAACACAGGGACTCTTGTCCAGCAAGCTCTTCAAGTTCTCCACTAACATACACAGGGCAGTATCTGTGGAGTGATGTGCCCGAAACCCAAACTGCAATGGATGTAATGAGGGTTGGGTGTTTTCTAGGTGAGCAGTGAGGAGTTTAACCACCCACTTCTCAGCTATTTTAGATACGACCGGGAGTATGCTTATGGGGCGATAATTAGACATGTCAGTCTTCACACCTGCTTTGAAAATTGGTGTAACTGCAGCAATTTTCCAATCTGTTGGAACAATGGAGTGTTTGAAAGACATATTTAAAACATGAGTGGTTGGACGTACAAGCAAATCCATATGTTCTTTTAGGAAATTTGTGTTAATACCATATACATCAAGTGCTTTTGATTGTTTTAAACCTGTAATTAGTTTAGCAACTTCAGTGTCTGAAATATGAGTGATGGTGAACAAATTTTGACCAACATCATTCACATTATCAGAGCATACGACTGAGTCAAAGCGCTGACTGATCTCCTTAACAGATGAAATAAAGAAAGTGTTTAAGTTACTGGCAATAGATAGAGGCTCTCTAACAATGGAGTTATTTACATAAAGTTCAATTGTATTTTTACTTTTGTTTGAATGACGGCCAAGTAATTTATTTAAGTGTTGCCAGATAAGTTTACCATTACCTTTGGCTCTCTCAATTATATTTATAAAAAAATTTGCTTTGGCCTGTCTCAAACTTCTTGTTACTTTGTTCCGCATTGAAGTAAATCTCTGTCTATCCAGAGTTAGACCTGTTTTCAGGAACTGTTTTAGTAATTGATCTCTTGTTTTCATTAAATTCTTGCACTCTTTGTTTAACCAGGGCAAATTAGATGTTGTCTTTATTTTTTGTCGACCTCTAATGGAGTATGTTGATATAACATCCTTGACAATGTCAGTGAAGTGACTACTGCAGAATTGTGGATCATCACTACACAATAAAGGCTCCCAGTTAACTGATGCTAATGCTTCTGCTACATTTTGTCGCTGACTTCTTGGTATAAATTCATAAAAGGATCTCCTATTAGATGAACTTTGAAAGTGATTCTTAACCCGTGATTTTATAAGTTTTCTAGAAAATAATATAAAATTGTGGTCTGAAATACCAGAGATAAAATTATAAGATTTAATAATTCGCTCGGGCTTATTACTGAAAACCAGATCTATTTTAGTTTTAGAGTGTCTCGTTATTCTTGTGGGTTGTTCAATGAGTTGAGTAAAGTTTAAAGTCTCCATTATGTCCTTGAGTGTTTTTCTGTCCTTTTCACAGTCCCAGTTGACATTAAAATCTCCCATTACAATTATTTCATTAGACTTATTATTTATAGTATGATATTTAAGTAATATCTGTAGTTGTTCATAAAAAATATTCTTTGCGGAAGGAGGGCGATATAAACAGATCAACGTAAATGACATTTCTGGGGAAAGAGTGATTTTAACAGAAATATGTTCTATTTCGACATCTCTTGGTGAACTAAGTAAAGAGCAATCCAGGTGTTTTTTTACATACACAAGTATTCCTCCTCCTCTTGTTCCAATTCTATCCCTTCTGAATACTGTGTACTCTGGAAAGACAACCGCAGACTCAGGAGAAGAACTTGTGAGCCAAGATTCAGAGATACCCAAAATAGAAATATTGGAATTGCTTAGAATATGTTCCAGTTGCTCATGCTTTGGTAACATACTGCGAATGTTAATGTGTCCACATAGAAGCCCCTTTGGTTTATTTTTAGTGTCCCAGATTACTTTAGCCTGATTAAATGTCTTGCAGATCTTTGTTCCTCTGTAACTTTTAATAGCAGGATTTCTTGTCCTTTTGTTGACAATGCTATGAGCATTTAATGATGAGAAACCCTTTACCGGAGACTGTAGTTTGGGTACAGCAGGTGGGGGCCCAGACAGCCAAGATGGGGGCCCAGGCAGCCGCGTTGGGGGCCAAGGCACCTGAGGTGGAGACCCAGGCAGCCAAGGTGGAAGTCCGAGCAGCCGAGGTGGAGACCCAGGCAGCCGAGGTGGAAGCCCAGCTAGCTGAGATGTAGGTCCAGGCAGCTGAGGTGGAGGTCTGAGCAGCTGAGGTGAAGGCCCAGGCAGCTGAGGTGGAGGCCCAGGCAGCTGAGGTGGAGGCCCAGGAAGCTGAGGTGGAGGCCCACGAAGTTGAGGTGGAGGCCCAGGCAACCACAGTGGAAACCCAGGCAGCTGAGATGGAGGCCCAGGCAGCTGAGGCAGAAGCCCAGGCAACTGAGGCGGAGGCCCGAGCAGCTGAGGTGGAAGCCCAGCTAGCTGAGATGTAGGCCCAGGCAGCTTAGGTGGAGGCCCAGGCAGCTTAGGTGGAGGCCCAGGCAGCAGAGGTGGAGGCCCAGGCAGCAGAGGTGGAGGTCTGAGCAGCTGAGGTGAAGGCCCAGGAAGCTGAGGTGGAGGCCCACGAAGCTGAGGTGGAGGCCCAGGCAACCACAGTGGAAACCCAGGCAGCTGAAATGGAGGCCCAGGCAGCTGAGATGGAGGCCCGAGCAGCTGAGATGGAGGCCCAGGCAGCTGAAATGGAGGCCCAGGCAGCTGAGATGGAGGCCCGAGCAGCTGAGATGGAGGCCCAGGCAGCTGAGATGGAGGCCCGAGCAGCTGAGGTGGTAACCCAAACAGCAGAAGTGGAGGCCCGGACAACAGGGGGGTAAACACTATTAGCTGCAGGTGTAGCCTTACTAACTGGGACGGTGGTTGGAGCACAGTTAGTTGAGGTGGAAAGCAATGCAGAGATAGCTGTGCCCATAGGCTAACTAGGCTAATTAGTTGTAGCCAGTCCAAATCACTGATGTTTGAATAAGGTCCAGGATTTAGTTCTATATCACCAGCCAAAAGTAGCATCAGAACAAGTTTCAGAATTTCCAGCGACAGTTGTGGTATATTTGATTGTTCGTGTTTACCTGGGGGTGGTCTAGCATGACCAAAATCCAAGAATCTTGTGAACAAAAGATGTTGACTCCATTTGGCTGGGAAAGTGGTATAATTATCCAGCTTTCTTGGACATGTCAAACTCCACAGAAGATAAAAATGTATAAAAACAAAAAGACAAGTTGATGTCAAGATCCAGGGGTTTTTAGATGGTTTTTTAGGTGGGTTTTTTGGCAAAAGCACAGGACCTGCCAAGCTGTGTGTCTGCACCCTAGCAGCCATCTTGGTCTCTAGCTCTATGCGACATATCAGTGTCGCTTTGAATCAGTGGGTCCGTTTATGTCAGAACCGGTGCCATCATGGCACCGGACACCGGTACCCATCCCTAGACTTTATCACAGTAGATGTCTTTCTGAAAGTGCTGTAACTAAGTTTAAGAATATAATCCACCCACTGTTATCATCTTCGATGCCCTGTACCAACATAGAGCAGAGCAGCTATCTGAACGCTACTCCAACAGAGGTCGATTATCTTGTTAATAATTTTACCTCCTCACTACGTACGACTCTGGATACTGTAGCTCCTGTGAAAACTAAGGCCTCAAATCAGAAGTACCTGACTCCGTGGTATAATTCTCAAACACGTAGCCTAAAGCGGATAACTCGTAAGCTGGAGAGGAAATGGCGTGTCACAAATTTAGAGGATCATCATTTAGCCTGGAGAAATAGTTTGCTGCTTTATAAGAAAGCCCTCCGCAAAGCCAGAACATCTTACTATTCATCACTGATTGAAGAAAATAAGAACAACCCCAGGTTTCTCTTCAGCACTGTAGCCAGGCTGACAAAAAGTCAGAGCTCTACTGAGCCAACAATCCCTTTAACGTTAACTAGTAATGACTTCATGAACTTCTTCACAAATAAAATTTTTATCATTAGAGAAAAAATTACCAATAATCATCCCACAGATGTAATATTATCTACAGCTACTTTTATTACGATTGATGTTAAGTTAGACTCTTTTTCTCCAATTGATCTTTCTGAGTTAACTTCAATAATTACTTCGTCCATACCATCAACGTGTCTTTTAGACCCCATTCCTACAAAACTGCTCAAAGAAGTCCTGCCATTAATTAATTCTTCAATCTTAAATATGATCAACCTCTCTCTAATAATCGGCTATGTACCACAGGCCTTCAAGCTGGCTGTAGTTAAACCTTTACTTAAAAAGCCATCACTAGACCCAGCTGTCTTAGCTAATTATAGGCCAATCTCCATCCTTCCTTTCATATCAAAAATCCTTGAAAGAGTAGTTGTCAAACAGCTAACAGATCATCTGCAGAGGAATGGCTTATTTGAAGAGTTTCAGTCAGGTTTCAGAGCTCATCACAGCAACGAAACAGCTTTAGTGAAGGTTACAAATGATCTTCTTATGGCCTCTGACAGTGGACTCATCTCTGTGCTTGTCCTGCTAGACCTCAGTGCTGCATTCGATACTGTTGACCATAATATCCTATTAGAGCGATTAGAACATGTCCTTCTACGCACATATTAAACAAATATGTAAGACTGCTTTCTTCCATTTGCACAACATCTCTAAAATTAGAAATATCCTGTCTCAGAGTGATGCTGAAAAACTAGTTCATGCATTTATTACTTCCAGGCTGGACTACTGTAATTCTTTATTATCAGGAAGTCCTAAAACTTCACTGAAAAGTCTTCAGCTAATCCAAAATGCTGCAGCAAGAGTCCTGACAGGGACTAGAAAGAGAGAGCATATTTCTCCTGTTTTGGCTTCCCTTCATTGGCTTCCTGTTAAATCCAGAATTGAATTCAAAATCCTGCTCCTCACATACAAGGTCTTAAATAATCAGGCCCCATCTTATCTTAATGACCTTGTAGTACCATATCACCCTATTAGAGCACTTCGCTCTCGCTCTGCAGGCCTACTTGTTGTTCCTAGAGTATTTAAAAGTAGAATGGGAGGCAGAGCCTTCAGTTTTCAGGCCCCTCTTCTGTGGAACCAGCTTCCAGTTTGGATTCGGGAGACAGACACTATCTCTACTTTCAAGATTAGGCTTCAAACTTTCCTTTTTGCTAAAGCATATAGTTAGGGCTGGACCAGGTGACCCTGAATCCTCCCTTAGTTATGCTGCAATAGACGTAGGCTGCCGGGGATTCCCATGATGCATTGAGTTTTTCCTTTCCAGTCACCTTTCTCACTCACTATGTGCTAATAGACCTCTCTGCATCGAATCATATCTGTTATTAATCTCTGTCTCTCTTCCACAGCATGTCTTTCATCCTGTTTTCCTTCTTTTACCCCAACCGGTCGCAGCAGATGGCCCCGCCCCTCCCTGAGCCTGGTTCTGCCGGAGGTTTCTTCCTGTTAAAAGGGAGTTTTTCCTTCCCACTGTCGCCAAAGTGCTTGCTCATAGGGGGTCATATTATTGTTGGGTTTTTCTCTGTATTTATTATTGTGCGATCTACTGTACAATATAAAGCGCCTTGAGGCGACTTTTGTTGTGATTTGGCGCTATATAAATAAAATTGAATTGAACTGAATGTTCTGTTTTTAGAGTTTAACTAGAGTGTTTAATGTGGGTTCATAGAACAAACATTTTAAGCTCCTTAAGTGTTTAAAGGCTGTATCAAAAGTTCATTCAAGTTACAATATTGTGGTCAAATGTTCTCCTTTTTTCTTTTATACCATACAACTACGTAGGCTCATGGGTTTAGGACATGGATCTGTCATGGAAGAAATCTAAGACCACTTTTAATCAACATTTTAAAAATAAACATGATCACACATTTACTCACAAAAAATAAAAAGGATTGCCACATATTTACTCACAGAGCTTTGTTGGAGGCTTTGACCACTGGCAGCAGCCTCAGAAGAGCCTCCTCTGAAGCAGAGTATTTCTTCAGGTCAAACACATCCAGATCTTCTTCTGATGACAGTAAGATGAAGACCAGAGCTGACCACTGAGCAGGAGACAGTTTATCTGTGGAGAGACTTCCTGATCTCAGGGACTGTTGGATCTCCTCCACTAGAGAACGATCATTCAGTTCATTCAGACAGTGGAACAGATTGATGCTTTTCTCTGCAGACAGATCCTCACTGAGCTTCTCCTTGATGTACTGGACTGTTTCCTGATTGGTCTGTGAGCTACTTCCTGTCTGTGTCAGCAGACCTCGTAGGAGAGTCTGATTGGTCTGCAGTGAAAGACCCAGGAGGAAGCGGAGGAACAAGTCCAGGTGTCCATTTGGACTCTGTAAGGCCTTGTTCACAGCACTCTGGTGGAGAGATGGTTTAAACCACCAGGAGGTAGTTTGTTGTTCTTCCAGCAGATTGAGTCCAGAGCTGATGAAGGTCAGATGGACATGAAGAGCAGCCAGAAACTCCTGAACACTCAGATGGATGAAGCAGAACACCTTGTCCTGGTACAGTCCTCTCTCCTCTTTAAAGATCTGTGTGAACACTCCCGAGTACACTGAGGCTGCTCTGATATCGATGCCACACTCTGTCAGGTCTGATTCATAGAAGATCAGGTTTCCTTTCTGCAGCTGATCAAAAGCCAGTTTTCCCAGAGACTCCATCATCTTCCTGCTCTCTGGGCTCCAGTGTGGATCTGTCTCAGCTCCTCCATCATACTTGACCTTCTTCACTTTGGCCTGAACCACCAGGAAGTGGATGTACATCTCAGTCAGGGTCTTGGGCAGCTGTCCTCCCTCTCTGGTTTCCAGTACATCCTCCAGAACTGTAGCAGTGATCCAGCAGAAGACTGGGATGTGGCACATGATGTGGAGGCTTCGTGATGTCTTGATGTGGGAGATGATCCTGCTGGCCTGCTCCTTATCTCTGAATCTCTTCCTGAAGTACTCCTCCTTCTGTGGGTCAGTGAACCCTCTGACCTCTGTCACCATGCCAACACAGTCAGGAGGGATCTGATTGGCTGCTGCAGGTCGTGTGGTTATCCAGAGGCGAGCAGAGGTGGACTTTCTAGGGTCAGTCAGGATTGTAGTTTTGTGGAAGTCCAGAGGAAGTCGACACTCATCCAGACCATCAAAGATGAACACAACCTGGAAGTCTTCAAAGCTGCAGATTCCGGCTTCTTTGGTTTCAGTAAAGAAGTGATGAACAAGTCCCACCAAGCTGAACTTTTCCTCTTTCAGCACATTCAGCTCTCTGAAAGTGAATGGAAATATGAACTGGATGTCCTGGTTGGCTTTGTCTTCAGCCCAGTCCAGGGTGTATTTCTGTGTTAAGACTGTTTTCCCAATGCCAGCCACTCCCTTTGTCAGCACTGTTCTGATTGGTTCATCTCTTCCAGGTGAGGCTTTAAAGATGTCTTCTTGTCTGATTGTTGTTTCTGGTCTGTCTGGTTTCCTGGATGCTGTTTCAATCTGTCTGACCTCATGTTCATCATTGACCTCTGCAGTCCCTCCCTCTGTGATGTAGAGCTCTGTGTAGATCTGATTCAGAAGGGTTGGGTTTCCTGCTTTAGCGATGCCCTCAAACACACACTGGAACTTCTTCTTCAGGGTGGATTTAAGGTTACGATGACAAACTGCAGCTTGAAGTTCTGAATAAGAAGAAATATTTAGATTATCTTTTGAAAGTAGAAACAAACAATTGATTCCAAAAGAATGAATCTTTAAAACATGTTCCTCCATCTCATAAGACATCAGTAAATGTCTCATTTATCCAGCAGCTTAAATCTTTAGATAAATCCTCTTACTGCTCTGCAGACGGTCAGCCAGCTCCTCCTGCTTCATTCTCCTCAGGAAGTCCACTGTGATCTTCACAAAAGCCTCTCTGCTGCTGCTCCTCTGACTCTCTAAGCATTCTGGGTAATCTGGACTCAGAACCTTCTGGATCTTCTTCAGCTCGTTCTTCACAAAAGTGATGATGTTGTCCTCCAGCAGCTGGAACAGAATATTTATGAATGAGCCAATCAGACTGAAATCATGGAGCCAAACATCAGATCCATGTTGGACACACTGACAATCCACTGGTCTCCAAAGAGCAGCATGGAGATGACTGCGAACAGAATAGATGTAAAAGTCGTTGTTGTACATGTACAGACCATAAATATGGAGTCCAGCTGTGTTTGATGCTGCTGGGCAGACTGACCACTGGGAACCTCTGAGCTCTGCTGGTGCACTCTGTGGAGGAACCATGAAGAATTAATTCAAGCACAGGATAAAGATCCAGTAGTTTCTGCTCAAATAACTTCATCTGAATCAAGTTTGTCAAGTTTTAAACTCTCAGATTGTGAACATATCAGTCATTTTCAGTCTGTTTTTATAGACGTCCTTTCAGTGGTGATGTCAGGGATGATTTTTGAAGAAGCTCATTAAACTGAACCATCAGCAGATCACTGCTCCAAAACCAGAACATGATCCAAGGTCTCTCCACCACCAGAACACCAGCTTTACTAACGTGGTAGATCAGTGTAGTACAGATCAATAATTGATGAGTCATTTTATCAAAATCACTGAGTGCTTCACATCTGACCCTCTGATGTTTCTGTGGACATTTTGCATATTTAATGAATGTCTGACAGTTTTACTTTCATTCTATGAATACAGTGGAAATGTTGTGTTGTTGTC
Source organism: Oreochromis niloticus (assembly GCF_001858045.2). Classification (NCBI taxonomy): domain Eukaryota; kingdom Metazoa; phylum Chordata; class Actinopteri; order Cichliformes; family Cichlidae; genus Oreochromis; species Oreochromis niloticus. Next base: position 150,201 of record NW_020327774.1, on the reverse strand, counting down.
TCCATGTTTTTTCCAGCATCATAAATTTTTAAGTTCAGAAAATCAGATTCTTTTTTCACAGCTGAAAAACAACAACATTTATTCTCTATTGAAATCTGCATCGTCCACTCCAAAGGTCACAAACTGAAGATAACATCTGGTTTTGTTCCCTGTGATTAACTCTGAGCATCAGTATGGTGGGATTATCCACTACATCCACACCACTGTGGTTCAGTGTTGTCCTGATGGAGTAACAGCAGCCAGTATGATCCAGGCTTTAGCTGCTGGGTCTCTGTGTGACCTCTCAGACTGTTTAACAGATCAGACACAAAGAGAATCAGAGCAGCTCTTTAAAGACAAACATGAACCCACTCAGGTCACACTTTCCCCACAGATATGAGCATCACTGTCCTCAAACAGCAAATGACCAAGTCTAACATTTGGATCTTTTCTCTTTCATTGTTTTCTTTTTAATGAATCTTTGTAACAATCTGAGGATGTTTCAGGTCAGATTTATCCAGGAAACACAAACATGTAAAGGAGTCATCACAGCTCTCTGACCTCGTTGGTCCAGGTTCACCACTGAAGTTTGGAGGTGGATCTTTGGACCCGTCACTCCTCACAGACGGACAGCTGGACCCTGCAGACTGTGACCTCTGACCTCTGCAGACACAAACATGATTGAAGCAGCTGTGATCACACAGACTGCAGATAATGCAGCTGTTTCCTGTCAGTAACATCCTCTTAGATTAGAGTTCAACTTTTTACAGGAAAACTGGACAAAACTGATTTTTGTTACAAATTCATTTTCATTTCCTCTCAGCTCACAAACACAGTCAGAAAATCAACCAGAATCAACACTGATTATAATGTCAGTGCAGAATTATTTCTGTTACTCAGGGAGTTCAGCTCTCTGACCTCGTTGGTCCAGGTTCAGCACTGAAGGCTGGAGGTAGATCTTTGGACCAGTCACTGGTCACAGATGGACAGCTGGACCCTGCAGACTCTGCTCTGTCCTCCTCTTCCTCCATCATCATCTTCAGTCAGTCTGAGAGGTAAACCACAAACACTCAGTGAGTAAACATTAACAGGAGTAACTGAGTTACAGTCACTGACCTCTGACCTGTCATGTGACCTAAGTACCAGGTCAATATGTCTGTAGGTTCAGTCATCCAGGTCATGTGATCTAAGGAGCTTGGAGAGAAAAGAGATGTCTTAAAGTGAAGACGTTTCATCAGAGAAGCTTCTTCAGTTCTAAAACCAAACGGTGGAGAGTCCCAGATATTTAAACCTGAGAGGGAAAGAAAGCATGTCGCTGACCCACTATTGACCATGTGATGAGTCACATGATCAATAGTGGGTCAACAATATAACAACAATATAAATACTTGTTTCAAGGAGGAAACTGCCTTTCCACCAGGAGCACAAACATCTGGAGCACAAACATCTGGGGCACAGACATCTGGGGCACAAACATCTGGAGCACAGACATCTGGAGCACAGACATCTGGAGCACAGACATCTGGGGCACAAACATCTGGGGCACAGACATCTGGGGCACAGACATCTGGGGCACAGACATCTGGGGCACAAACATCTGGAGCACAAACATCTGGGGCACAGACATCTGGGGCACAGACATCTGGGGCACAAACATCTGGAGCACAGACATCTGGAGCACAGACATTTGGAGCACAGACATCTGGGACACAAACATCTGGAGCACAAACATCTGGAGCACAGACATCTGGAGCACAGACATCTGGAGCACAAACATCTGGAGCACAGACATGTGGAGCACATCCATCTGGGGCACAAACATCTGGAGCACAAACATCTGGAGCACAGACATCTGGAGCACAAACATCTGGAGCACAGACATCTGGAGCACAGACATCTGGAGCAGCATGTCAATGCTGTTGGTTGAGATCCTGAAGACTGAAGTCCAGGTAGCTCCAGCAATGATCCACTGATGTGTTTTTATTCCATGTATGAATGTTGTTATTGACAGAGATGAAGTTTGTGTGTCAGTGATGCAGTGACTGTTGTTGTTACCTGTACAGGCTGGTTAGACTCTATGAAACAGATCATACAGATCTCTGCATGTTAGAAGAGACTATTAAAGGTCATGAATGAGACAAAGGCAGGGAGGCGTCCTTTACAGCTAAACAGCAGAGTGAGAGAACAGCCAGCACCTCTACATTTATCACATTATACAGCACATGTATGATGCTGACAGGGATGATAAGAATTTAGTGATTCCATCATTGATATTACTTATTGATTCTCAGTAGCTCTGCTCTGACAGTCACGTGATGTTTCTCTGAGTGTTTATGAACACAAAGATGAAACAGCACAAAGACACTTCAAAGTGATTCTACTGTAGAAACATGAACAGATAGAAACCTGCAGCCTGACTGCTCATCACTGTGTTACCTGTTCAAGTTCAGCAGCAGCAGCTCACTTTATCACGGTGCTGATCTGGGGTCAGTGTTTACTCAGCTTTAACGTCACTCTGGTTTCTTGGCTAGCTTGGCGTTAGCATGCTTAGCGTTTGCGCTCTGTCAGGTGTCTCATCTTGTGTTAAATATTAGTGACACAGTGACAGTAAAGGAGGTAAAGGGCTGTGACGTCATCACGTACGCTGCGTCCTCTGAGTGAACTCACAAGTACAAACTACAAGTACACAAACACGAACGTAGCTCAGAGTGAGGACACACTCGGCCTCGTTGGTCCAGCTGTGAGTCCGTTACCGTGAACTATGGAGCGGCAGATTTGTGCTGAACTAAGCTGCACACAGCTGATGTTAGCCAGGAAAACATTACACACTGACTTTAATGGAGAGACCGGAAATACAAACACACAGTTTGTTGTGTGAAGAAATCAAACATGAGCTGAACAAACAGTAAAGTTCCTACAAACTGTTAAAGGGGGAAACAAAGCAAACTTACAGTTTCTTCACGCACCAACAACAAGCTCCACTCCACGAAGTTCAGGAAGTGAAAGTAAACTTTCAGCCTAATGCGGCGTTTGAGGACAATCAGGGGCATTGAAACACTGTGCTGCGTTCAGAAACTCCCTTATCTCTGGCAGGCTGTGATTTATTTCTGCTAGTTTTCCAGTTTGAAGCACAAACATGTGTCATCACTTTGTTGTTCTTCTTTCTGCAGCGTTTGAATATTTCAGCACTGAACTGATGTTTGTTCAAAGCTCATTTCAACCTGTTGAAGTCATGAATGAAAGTGCAGCCAGAGTGGATCACATGATGTTTAAGGTGTGTCATGTGACATGTTCAGTATTGTCACACATGTCTAGATTGTCCCTGATATCATAACTGCTCAAACACTGATGATTATATTTGAAGAATTATTACTGATGGCAGCAAAGTTTGAATGGAGCTCTCTGTCTGTGCTGATTTGTCGCCCTCTGGAGGTCAAAGCACAAACTGCATGATGTCACTGTAACCACCACGGACGATCTGATATCCTCATGTTGGCATTGTTCCCACATCATCATAATAAATGTTGTTCCAGGTTCAACATTGCAAGTGACCAATCACCTTCTTGTGACGTCATACTTTTGCGACTTCGAAAAATACCTGCCTTAAAAAAACAAATGTTCTTCGAGAAACCGCCTTTTGTCCGCTGATCCAAAAATTTCAATTCCTATCAAGAAAGGAGCTCCTCCTCAGTCTGCAAACAGGCTCAGCAGCTCTGATCATTCATTGGAGTCAGCACAGAGTGTGGAGACATCTAGCGGTCGTGGAGAGCAGCGCCATCAAAGCTCTGCTGGTGAATGTAGTTACTGTAAGGTCTCTGATGGAGCTCTGTGATTGGTGGATTGTCCAAACTAAATCAAGTTATCAAGTTTCTTTGTCCTCTGATAAACCATGAAAGGACCGATCAGCTGATCAGCAGTCAGGACATCAGTGTCGTGACCAGTGATGGGAATAATGGCGTTACAAGTAACGGCGTTACTAACGGCGTTACTTTTTTCAGTAATGAGTAATCTAACTAATTACTATTCCTATCGTTACAACGGCGTTACAGTCACTAACTAGAAAATGCGGTCCGTTACTATTTTTCAACAAACAGAAGGTTGAAGCTGTGTTCAGTTTCCTGCATCTTATATCAGCTGCAGGAAGTAGCTGTAAGTAATCTGGACACTACAGCTTTAAGCAGCTGCGCGCTCCCGTGGACGGTAATCACGAGCACGGCGTTTTTTCCTCAATAGTTTCGTCACGTTTACTGTCTAAGGGCAGCGCAGCAAGACCTCTCTGCTTATTAGCAGAAAAACAAAAAACAAACAAACAAAACAGGGGAAGTTTTAGGAGTGATGGCGAGAGAGAGAGAGAGAAAGAGAGAGAGCAGAAAAAGAGAGAGAGCGAGTTGTGAGATGTGAGATTTGTGACGTTTAGCGTGTTTGGAGTGTGTAGTTAATGTGTTGTCTTGTGTAGTTAGTGTGTAGTGTTGTGTTTTGTGTTGTGTGTCAGAACAATGAGGCGACTGCTGTCTCCAGGTAGAAACAGGAGTGATACACCTGCTGCTGTCAGACCTGCAGGTATCAGGCTGTGATGTTCTCCTTTATAGTGGACAGAAATTATGTTTTTGGAGTCGCACAAATAATTTGTGTGGCATCTTATTGAAGAACAGGTGATTGTTCTGTAAATAGTTTGAAATGGTTATTTAAAAAAAGGGTAAAAGATAAATGGATGCAAATAACTTTGTTGTTTGCAAAACTTGTGCATAGGATTTAAAAATTGACAACTTATATACTTATATACTTATATACTTTGGATTTAAAGTTGTGAAAGATGTTTGTGGTTGTTACAGTAAAAATATAACTTTTTCTACTCTGATTTGATGTTTTTAGTCTGATTTTAGATCAGTTGTGTTAATACATATGTCAAAATGAAAACATAACTGTAAATTCAGACACGTGAGGTTGTGCTGAAAAGAATGATACCAAACAAGTTAAAGTAAATTGTTTTTAAAGGAGAAATGTAGAGGAAACATCAAAAGTAGTTAAAAATGGCCAATTATAACGTTTTTTTAAAGTAACGCAATAGTTACTTTTCAAGTAATTAATTACTTTTAGAATATTGTAACTCAGTTACTAGCTCAGTTACGTTTTTGAAGAAGTAACTAGTAACTACAATGAATTACTTTTTCAAAGTAACTTGTCCAACACTGATGGAGACACGAGTACTGGATCCAATGTGACCCTGAGCTTTGTTTTGACCTACAAAGTTCACATCCTGCTTCTTCTTCCAGTTCAAAACATGCAAAAGTTCACTGGTTTCCACAGCAGAGCCTGACACAGCGCTCCACGCCTTCTCCTCATCACATCTGTGCTTCCTGACGTGCAGCTGCTTCCTAAACTTCCAGACTTCTAACTTCATTCATAGGGAGGAGATCACTCCACTGCACTGCAGACAGACTTCACACTTTCATGAATTCCTTCTAAGGCCTGATGTGGCTTTGCTTCCTGCTACATGACACATTTATTCACACCTTATGAACCAATCAGGAGCCTCCTACCTGTTCCCACAGCCGCCTCATTAATAACAGGAAGTCAGTGTTTCTGTGAGCCGACAAGCTGAACTCAGACTTTTCACTTATACCCGTCTGATTTCTTTCTTTATTGTATTTATTTATTTGACCTGCAGTGATTTTATTTCTATATGTAGATATTTGATATTCTGTAACTGATGCTGTGTCCATGTTTGATCTCAAAGTGACACATGGACTCTGTCTGTGTCCTCAGTTTCCCAGCATGCCTCGGCTGTGGAGCTGTATGAGGGAGAGCTGTTTGTCCTGCTGCCCTGTGAGTTTCCCACTTTTGAACTGGACAGCCCCACAGTGGTGTGGAGTCGCTCCGTCCTCAGTCCTCCAACCGTCCACCAGCTTCAAGGAGACGAACTGAAAGATCCAAAGCAGCGTTACAGCGGCCGAACATCCATGAAGACTGACGCTCTGGAAACTGGAGACCTCAGCCTGAACCTGACCAACCTCCACCTGTCTGACAGCGCCACCTACGCCTGCTCCGTCACATCATTTAGACTGAGAGATGTCCCACTGCAGGTCAAAGGTCAACATCAAACCAAAACCCTGCTGTAGACGATCACAATCACTCAAACTGAACTTTTAATATTGTCACAATAAGCATGCTTGCTTCACCATTTTAAATCTGAGCATATTCTTTAATTCATTACATTCAGTCAAAGGTCACCTGACAATTTGTGTTTCTCTACAGAACCATTTCCTTCCTGGGCCACAGCTCTGCTGGTTCTCCTGGTTCTCCTGGTTCTTCTGGTTCTGCTGGTTTTGCTGGTTCTCCTGGTTCTCTTGGTTCTTATGGTTCTCCTGGCTCTCCTGGTTCTTGTTCTCATCGTCTCTGGAGGTCTTTTATTTCATTTCCGGCACTATTTTAAGTCAGGTGAGTGTCTCCTACTGCACTACCCATAATGCTGATGGTTAGCAGGTAGGGGTGGGTTTTGATTAGTGATTAAATCATTTCTAGCTTGGATAACGTTATATTGATTCATTAAAATTCTGAATCGATGTTTAAATATAAATGTATTTGAGCTGAAACGCCTGAATCTCAGGTTAAAGCTCCCACAGTTTCAACAACCATCAAACAGCTAAAACAGTAACTGAGAGCAGGAACACGGATTCTGCACAAAGACGCATCAGGATCAGTTTCCATCTAAAAATCTCTGTTTTCTGCATTATTGGTGATAGGTTTGTAGCATAAACCTATTCGCTGGAACGTTCAGGACAATTTGCTACACAGCAAAAACAAGACACAAGTAGGCAAAGTTCTTTGTAGTACTCATGCATGAGGGAGGCCTGCCTGGAGCCAAGTGTCGTTCCACCCACTTGACCTCCGTCAGACTCTCAGCCAGGTTCCCCATAGCACTCCTTTTATTGTGGTTACATGAATATGCATAGGGTCATTAACATATAACGGCTTACATAGGTATACATGTGAACAAAGAATACCTTGTGTGTGTGTGTGTGTGTGTGTGTGTGTGTGTGTGTGTGTGTGTATGTGTGGGGTCAAAATGTGACCCCGTGAAGACTCCCCATAGCTGGTGCCAGGAGTCTAGCGGTACATCTGAACAAAAGGCTCTTACACTCAAACAGATATACGTATGTTTGCTATACCATATATCAGCAAGAGAAGATACGACCTCTCCTAGGAGGTGTGTGATCTATGCCAGAACACTCTGAAGAGGAGTGAGCACACTCCCCTTTTCATGCTACACAGAGTTGTTACAGACCTCCTAGGATGAGACATTCTTCCAATATTGCCATCAACTATATACTTCTAAACACAAATGATTACATGTTTCTCAATACAAATGACAATAATAAAACATAACCCCAACAATTGGCTTGTTGTTACCCACCAGTCTACCGTTGTTGACAGCGCTGTCGGCCGCTGGGTTTGTTGTTGTTTTTGACTTAGTCTCATTTCTGCTGTTCAAAACTGAACAAACTTTGTAAAATGATGCAAAACTCTCAGCTGTGTCTGTAATCAAACCTCTGTAACTTTGCTTCACTTCATCAGGTCATGTTCACATGTGTTTTTGTTCTACTGCAGAATATTTTTAAGGTCATCTGCTATAAAAAGCCAGGCCAGGAAAATCTGCTTCATGTTCTTCTGTTTTATCCTCAGTGACTTTGACACAAAGGCCTCTGCTGTGATGCTCACACCTCTGATGAAGTCTCACAGTGTCAGCTTTCTTTTATAGATATAAAAATATGGAAATGAATGATAATATTTCTGACTGTCTGAGGCAAACTGATTCAAAGTGAATGGATTGTAGAAATGAGTGAGGATACCCAGCCCTGTTAGCAGGTGTCCTCTGGTGGCTCCTTGACTGTCACACAATCATGTGCTGACAGGAAATGTTGCAGCAGCTTCAGTAAATGTTCCTCCCTGAGTTGTGCTCAGTCATGTGGTGGAGAGCTTCAGATGTTCAGAGCAGGAGAGCTCCAACAAGACCAGGACTGTTCCACCATCTGCTGACATCACAATATAACTGCTTACTGTTAGTAGTGCAGTGTCAGTGGATGCATTTGACCAAAACCAGAGTGGAAACGGTCACAGATGTGGTGTTTCTTCCAGCAGGCTGTGAGGTGGGCAGCAAGCGGCTTCTCAACAAGCTTTGACCTGAAGGAGAAACTGATCTATAATGTTGATGTCATGTTGGATCTAAGCTGGCTTTGCTGAGCTTTGCTTCCACAACGGCATGTTTGAAAAAGCTGGAACACTCCAGTCTGAAGAAAAGCGTTAAAAAGGTTTACAAGGCAAAAAGCTTTGTGGGGAGAATATCTGAGGGAGCTGCAGACGGCTGATTCTCATCAAATGTCACAGGTGTAAAAGTAGAGCAGCAGTGAGCTGCACAACAAGAACGCTCTGGGGGGGTTTGTCATTGATTTCTGTGATCTACAGAAAATCAGACTTTTGTTGCCGTCTGCTTTAGAGCGCACATTTATAGGTGAGGCAGCTCGAGACGCAACAGCTGATTGTGTCAAACAAAACTTTGAATTTCTCCCATTTTCTGATCTGAGTTTTGTTTCTGAAGTTTCAAATAGACTCATTTATCCAACGGCACGTCCTCAAGTGAAGGTCAACAAAGACGCAGCTGTGGTCACTCAAAGCTACATCCTCCGCAGACACGTTGCTGATGCTGAGGCCCAAAGAAAGGAAGCGTGTGAGACATGGCCGACTGTGGAGGCTCAGTCTGTCTGTTCTTCTTCATCCAACATGTCTGCAGCACTTTACAGGACGCTGCAGACTAGTTACCAAAGAACGAGTCAGGAACGCATCAGGAACAAACTGAGACACACAAGTTTTACAGAGACCCAACGAAGATGAAGAGAAAGCTGCTGTAACCTGGAGACCTCAGTCTGACCCTGAAATACCCACAGATGGAGACACAAACACCTCCACCTGCACCGTCTGCAGCAGGGAGGGAAACATCCTGCTGAAGAAACAAGTGCTGCTCACTGTCAGGGCTCAGTGCTGTAGATGCAGGTCAGAGGTCAGAGGTCATGGTGGGACCAGTTTACTCCATTGAATCCATTCAGCCTGTGGCTGATAATGTTTCTAATAATGACAAACTGCAAACACAACTTTACGATTGTTTCTTTAACATCATATTTCCTGAAGTATTCAGACATTTGAAGCCCCTTCAGCAGGAATCACAGCAGCAGCTGTTTTTGATGCAACGAGCCTCGTCCACACCTGGAGTTTCTGTATTTTCACCTTCCCTCTGGTAAACTCTACAGGTCCAACAAAGACAAACAGACTCAGTAGAAGTTTCTACCTCCACCCTGATTGAAGGTTAACTGTGCTGTTAACACTCATGGACACTTGCACTAGATTTATTTCTAACCAGTATTCATTACAGTAGAATTCCTGCCTCTATTTATAGAACTGTATTCTTTTACAGCAGCAACCAGCATTCCTACCGCTTACTCAATGTGCAATCCCACCAATCACAGAGCAGCTTATACTGACCTGATCCTCCTCTTTACACCTGCAGATATATCTATAGATTTGTTTCTGTGTAGAACTTGTGCAGATCCTTTTGTTTACTTCATTTATTGTGCATTACACACATTCCCTGTGTAGGTACCTCTGAAACTTGTTCTTATCTTTATTTATCTTCTTCTGTTATCCTGAGAATCTGAATGTAAACAGATACAAGCTGCCAATGGAGAGAAACTCCTCATTGTTCTGGTAACAGTGACAATAAAGATCTTCTATCTTATCCTGATAGAATTTCTATGAATTTCTGTCAAACTGTGGACTCACGGGACGAGTCTTCAGATGACGTCTCTGCTCATCGCAAGAACTCGAGCAACTAACCATAAACGTTCATCCTCTCTGTGTCTGACTTTTAGCTTCAAAATCGCTTCATTTCATTTTCTTCTTCACATAGAAAATTCCATTATGAACATTTGGCTGCATATGAATATACTTCACTTTATGAAGCATCAACCCATGCAGTTCATCTTCAGTTAGATTCACCATCAGCTCATTTTCACATCAACATCCACATAATGTCTTTTTGATTCAAACACACAGGAAAACTTTCTTCCCAGAAACAAATATATTCAGTATAATTGATTTGATTTCCATGTTAATGTTAGATTAGTGGCTCCTCCATCCTTTCCACACAGACTCTCAGTGTGGGGCCTACAGAGTTTGTTGGGATTTAGAGATTCTTTTATTGCTGCCATATAATCTGCCTTATGATAAATGCATTAATAACATGTTCTACAGTATTATTTTATCAGTAATATTGTTTACAGGGTTCATATTGCATTGAATATGTTTGTACTTAGTGATTGAGGACGAGGGTCCATTATTAGCCCTTAGAGGCCCTGAAGCTTGAAGTTATTACCTTAAAAGGAAGGTGTTATCAAAGAGAGAAGTTATATGTCTGTTTATAGTTATTAGAGATGTACAAGATGTACCCTTGTCTGTAAACAATGACTGGACATAATGTATTTTTGACCTGTATTGACGTGTATGTGGGGGTGTGATCCTCTATGCTATAAAACCAGAACTCAGTGTATTTTTGTCAGAGCAAATAAGCCATATGCTGACGGTTGTTCTCCGTTGTCAATAAACTCATCGTTTGATTGCACTTTTCTGGGCCTCCGTCGTTTGTTGTCTGGTCTACAGTTGATCGATCTCGCTTCATTTGGTGGAGGATGCAGGGCAACTAAAGATCAGCAGTAAGAGGTACAGGTGTTTGTTGTCGGCGGAGGTCGAGGCCAGATCAGGTGATTGAACGGCAGACGTCACGGTGATCGCTTGACTATTGGGCCCACAAAAAGGTAAGGCACAAACCTCTTAAACTGAAATTGTGCTGTAGTGGATTATAATTCTAGAATATGTAGTCAAGTGGTCATCCGTTGATCTCTGTTTTGAGTTTTGTTTGAAACGAAAACCTTTGTTGCAACGAAAGTGAAACTTAAGAGTAGTATTGTGTTCACGGTCGCTCGGAAAGAGCAGTACTGAGCTAAAAGTAATTTGTGTTGTGTTCATGGTCGCTTGGAAAAAGCAGTACTGAGCTAAAAGTAACTAGAGACGTTGTTTTTAAGGAAATAAGAGAGATTAAAAGAGATTAAAAGTGTCTAAAGTCAAGGAGTTGAAGAACTCCCTCCCTGGGAAAGACGTTTCCTAGGATTATACTAGGGGGAGGGCCCCGCTGAGAGTTGTGGCCTCAGATATAGCCCTGGTGATCGCAGAGGATCATTGTTAGGGAGACACTTAATTGTGAGAAAAAGAGTAAAATACCGGACGCAAGAGTCCGAGGAAGTTGATATATGATTTAAGAGAAACTCAGGTCAGCCGTAAGCTTGAGGTTTTGCAGTAAAGCCAGCCGAGCAGTAAAGTGAAACTAAGGTCTGTTGTGTTGAAGTAACTCTGAGAATAAATACTGTGAGCTATGAGAGACGATTAAAAAGTATTACCTATGCATTTGTGGACCCGCCGTGGTCAGTGAAAATTTGTGGACCCGCCGTGGTCAGTGAAAATTTGTGGACCACCGTGGGCCGAGAAAAGCTGTGTTTTTGTTGATATTCCTGGAGAATTTGCAGACCTGTTGACGTCTCTTAAAGACGAGCAGCGGTGTGTATATCCGGGTCGTAGGGACCCACTCATACAGCTGGAAACCGTGACGTAAGAAACTGTCTGAAATGATTTAAGTGCCAGCCGGCTGCAGGCTGTGTGTGAGAGAGAGGCTGTAAAAGTCTCTTTTTCCGTTCTTTTTGCTGGGGAAAAGTGCGCAGTTAAAATTTGGGTGCGGTCACTTCCCCTTTTAATTTTAACAAAGAATAGATACAGTGATTAAATGAGGGGTAGATAAAAAGGCATGCTCATTGTGCCGGTGTTTCATTATAGGTGCTTGGAAATAGACAGTGAGAGGCCCACGGGGATCCCATTAAGGCTGCTGAAGCATTTTCCTGTTTTGTGAGCGTGCCTTTGGTGATTTTGAAATACAGTATCACTGGACAGGGTGATTCTAATATAAGAGTTATTTTAATCCAACAAGAAACAGAGTAATAAATAAAGCTGTGAGCCTCCTCCTGAGTGGAGAGAATTTGCAGAATTTTTGAGTATCTCTTGTTAAAGAAAAGGGAAAAGAGATTCTGTGTACGGCAGACCGTGAAGTTTCTAGATTAAATCAGAGAGAACTAATGTGGCCGAAGGTTGGATCTGATATGAGGCGAACAGAAGACCGGTCTAAAAAAGATTAAGAGGTATGCACAAACCTGTTCAATAAGCAAATTTGTGCAAATTGGCTGAATTCTAAATTATCTGTTCGCTGAGTAGATGATCTTAACTACTAAATTGGCGCAGTAGGGGTAAAACTGAATTCTCGAGAATAAAGTAAAACGTTGAAGTAATGAATGAGTAACTTGGAAGTAATGAGAAGCTTTGAAGCAAGGATAATGAAACTTTGAGAAACAGACAGTACTGAGTTAAAAGGTTATATGGTATTTCATGGTAAAAAAGAAAAAGAGACCAATGCATGTTTAAGAATAGAGAAGAATATAAGAGTTATTGGTCAGCTTATGGTTTAATAAGTGTCAAACTCACGGGATTGGAGAATCCTGTACTTCTTTGAGACTTCAAAGAGGAGCTCAGGCGTGGGCATACGTCAGGTGGTGTTGCCGAGAGTTGTGGGCTCGGTGAATAGCTAATGATCAAGAGGATCATTTTGGGAGACGCTCATTTGTAAGTAAAAGGATTAAGTTCGGACGAGGAAGTCCGACAGAAACACCTGGTGCTGTCAGGATGTTTAAGTGACACAGAAGTTCAGAAAATCGAGTCAGAAATGGTTTTGTGGCTCTTGGTAAACTGATTTTGAAGGAAAATCAGTGTTTATTGTGCTGAAGTAACAGATCCGGCGTGGTCTGAGGAAAAGAAATAAATTGGTTAATGGCTGATATATTTATATGAATTTTGGTGGATCTGCTGAGGTCCAGAAAATAATCAAGGCGGACTGTGTTTGTTCGAACGTTGATAAATGATCCAGGAAGAATTGCCCTGGGTCTGTGTCTGTGTGTGTGTGTTGTTCAGTGACAACATGCACAGTTTAAAATTGGGCGCAGTTCCTTCCTCTTTTTAGTTTCAAAACACAAAGGCTGTTGGATGAAGAATTACTGTGTAAGGAACGGCTTCATTTTTGATTAGGGAAATAATATGCTTACTTTTGGGTTTATGAAGATCTCGTAACAATCTGGGGGAGATGCCGGGGTAAAAAGAGTGAGCTCGGACGAAGGGGTCCGAGAAAAGAACACCGTGAGTTGAGCAAGGCGTTTTAACTGACTCAGGATTTCAGAGAATCGAGTCAGCTGTGATCTCGAGTTTTAATGGTAAGTTGATTTTAAAGGAAAATCAATGTTTACCATGTTGAAGTAATTCTGATGATATTACTAGATGTGTTGTGATACAAGTAAAGAATAAGTTGTGTAAATGTGGACACACGATTGTGTTGAGATGTATGGATCGGCTGCGGTCCACCTGATAAGTGAATACTGGGTAAACTGAGACAATAAACTGTTTTTAAATCTTCACTGGCTGCAGTGAGATACATGTGCTGAAGATTACTGGACCCAGCGAGGTCCATATGATGAAGTTCTTGGGGAGATAAATGACAGAAACAGTTTCTGAATTTTGTGGAGAATTCTGAAGCACTGAGGTTGAATTTTCTCTGTGCTTGGTGCGCTGTGTGGACTTATATTAGAGTTATAAGTCCAAAGGTTATGACCTGGAGGTAAAGAAGAACAGGAATTAGAAAAGGATATTTAATGTCATATTTTGTGTAAATTGAGGAAAACTCACCACATGTGTTCACCTTTTTTTCATTTAAAGGGACACAGACATTAACACACACACACAGTTCTTGGGTGTGAGTTACTTCCTCTTTTAATTTTAAACTGCAACACGTGTTCATTGAACTAGAATTTCAGCAGTGGATGAGACAGGATTTAGGTTAGGGCTAGTTAAAGATAAAGATGACCTTTATTAGTCCCACCGGTGGGAAATTTGTTTTGTTAAAGCAAAAGTGCAAAGTTATGCAGCAGAAATTAGAAAACACTGGAATGCAATAAAATAAAGTAGAATAGAATAAAATAGAATACCAATACTATATACAGCTGAGTAAGAAAATACAAAATACAACTTTGTCAAAGAAAGAAGTGCACATATAGCAGTCTTAGTCTTAGTATGAGGGTTCTTGTAAAGTAAAAGATTATGCTCAAAGTTTTATGCCCTGGAGGCCAAGAGTCGTGTGTAGAGAAGAGCATGACTTGGAAACGGACATTTAAGGTCACATTTTGTCTAAGATGGGGAGAATTGTCCCATATGTGTTTATTTCTCTTCTTTTTAAGAGGACAGACGCACTGAGTGTTGTCTATTTCCTCTTTCTGATTCTAAGCAACCATGTTTGATAAAATACTCTTAGGAAAGCGTGTTTTAAGTGCTTCTAAGTGTGTGAATGTTGTGAGTACTTGATTTGAATGATTCTGTGTGATTTGTACAAAATAATAAATAAGTAATAATAACTCATAGGGGAGTGCGTGAATAGAGGAGGCCTGAGAGAGTGTGTGTGCGTCAAACAGGAAGTCTGATTATAGCTGGGGAGAGACGTTGCAGCATGAAAACAGAGCAATTAGAGACTGAATGTCTTAAGAAAAAGTAATAAAATATATTAATTACATGTTTTAGAAAAAGAAAAACTGAGAAAATAAATACATGAACTAACATTTACATTAATGAATTGAAAACACACGTACACAAATTGTTACAGGTGAAATGTTGGGAATAATCAAGAAGTGAGATAGCTTAATATACTGATGAAATGAAGAAAGCAGCTTACACTCCTTTGATTTCCAGAGTCAGTGTGTCTCCTCCCCTCATAGAACCCATGCCCACTTGGCCCCCATATCAGGCGAAGCATGGAAGGCTGGACAGCCCATGACGGGTAAGATCCCACCTCGAAACCCTGGGACAACCTAAGGCAAGGCGCAGTCACGATTGCTTGAACCTAGGTCCCTAAGTGAGCTGGACTCACTGGAGGAGACGGGACTACAAGGGTAAAGCCGCTGGGGCAGAGGGGGAAACGTCATTAACAATGACGAGTGATGAGCCGAAGAGGGGAGACACTCACTGTCTTTCAGGGTGAATTGTTCCCTGAACCTGAAAATCAAGCTCTAACTTCTGGCTGAGGACAAGGAATGTTGTTATTTAACACTAGAAGTCCCAGGCTTTTCTAACCCTCTGTCAGCCAAGTGAAAGCTAACTTGGCTAGTCTGTTAGCATCAATTCATATGTAAATTGGGTCGTTACCTGAGAATTGTGGAGGGGAGTGGGGGTGTGTGAATGATTGCTGATTTCTAACTGCCAACTGCCTCTTTGTTTGTGTGTGGGGAGGGGGAACTGCTAAAAGCTGTGAACTTCATTTTGTGTTCGTCTTGATGCATTTTCAATCATCCAGGAAAATAAATCTCCAAAAGATTTATTGATAAAAACAGTACAAAAAAAACAAAACAAAAAAAATTTCTACAAAAACAACCATTTGTACACATATTTACAGATAATAAGTGAGTGAGTACATTTCAATCACTCACAACCCTGGCACTGCCATGGTATCTGTAGTCTGCATTTACTACATGTGTATCTGTAGCAGTGAACACATCGCACAGTGGCATGATTGTTCTTGCATTTGTGTTTGACCTGACACGTGGCTCTTTTTCCAGGGCTAGGTGTGGAGGGTTGTGTCCGAAGCAACTGTTCTTTTCTTGCCTTCTTCCCAGCTATACGACAGTAAGCCAACTCTCTTGCAAGCTCCACCAGGAAGTCCACCCGTCTTTCCTGCGTCCCGGTGCATGCTTGATACAGCACATGTGCATTCAGTGCTGCCATGTCAATCATGTTATAGAACACGGCAACTGGCCAGCGCCATGTTCCTCTGCGGACCGTGTACTCCCGCACCATCTGGTCCATCACATCCACGCCACACTTTGTGGTGTTGTAAAGGGTGACAGTGTTTGGCTTCCTTTTGGTGGTGTTATCAGTCTGAACCACGCTGTGCATGCTGCTAAGAATATAGACTGTCTTCTTCCGTTTGGCCGCATACGCCGTCAGCGTGGCAACAGAGGTTGAAAACACCTAAGAAATAAGATAAATTGTTATTTCCATAGCACTTTTACACACAATGAAACACATGAACATAGAACCACAAAAGACCTGCAGCCTACCTGAGTGGTGAATTCATTGCGATCTCTGTATCTAGCGGATTGAGGAATTTCCCGGCGAATCTTGTTGACTGTGCAGAGGATGGTGGTTTTCCATCTAAGAATTTTTTGCGCAAGTGAAAGCGATGTGAAGAAATTGTCCGTGGTAACATTTCTGCCCTTGTCTAGGAATGGTTCCATCAGCCTCATCACTACATTTTCAGACAGTCTCTCCCCACTGGGACGATTGGGGTCCTTGCCAAGATATGGGAGGACATTGCAAATGTACTTGGATTTTAGGTCGCAGGCCACCCAAAACTTGATCCCAAACTTGTCAGGTTTACTTCTGCAGCGTACGCTTCTATTGGGGTGAAAGGGAGACAGGTCCCCACCTATTCACGCCACACTGTGCCATCTTTCGCTGTCTCAGTCCCCAAACAAGCTCTCTTTTTAGGTTGAGAAGCAGTCTCCTCATCTGCAGTGTGAACAAATTCAAATTGTGAGCAATGGGAAGGTCCAACGAACTTGCAAATGCATGCATAGATACTAATTATAATTCCAGTATCTCCTCCTCTGTATCGGAATAATGTCTGAAATATCTTACTTACTACATCCACTTACTTGTTTGAAATGAAATAGGAAATGATATGAAATGAAACATCTTCCTAAATAAAAAGATACAACTAGAGTTAGGGTTACTAGCTAACCCTAATCCTGCTCTGCTTTTTTAGTATTTTTCACTTACTTGTTTGAAATGAAATAGGAAATAATATGAAATGAAACCTAACCTGAAGAGCTAGTAACCCTCACTCTAGTTGTATCTCTTTAAGACTGAGACAGCGAAAGATGGCACAGTGTGGCGTGAAGAACAGGTGGGGACCTGTCTCCCTTTCACCCCAATAGAAGCGTACGCTGCAGATGGAGAGCCAACGGCTAAGGCCAGAAAAAATGTATCTTGAGTCGCCTTCAGAGTTTCCTGTGTTTCATCACTCTTGACATGCTTCATAGCATTCAAGAATGGACTATTCAACATGCACAGCAAACGGAGGATGTTCATTGGTTCATGGACCTCCCTGAACGAATGGCATTTATTTCAATTGTCATCTTGCGGGGGGTTACTAGTGTTCCATCACTACGTGACTGCTGGTCAGCAAACCTGGGAAACCCACAGATCATTGGAACTATGCCGCGTAACCGCTTCCAAGACATCATGCAACACCTACGCTTTGATGACAGGTCCACCCGCAGTGATCGAGCAAAGACTGATAAGTTCGCTGCAATTTCCAGTGTGTGGGGATCATTTGTCACCAACTGCATCACGTGCTACAACCCTGGTCTACATATCACCGTTGATGAACAGCTCTTCCCATCAAAGACTCGGTGCTGTTTCCTGCAGTATATTGCAAGTAAACCTGACAAGTTTGGGATCAAGTTTTGGGTGGCCTGCGACCTAAAATCCAAGTACATTTGCAATGTCCTCCCATATCTTGGCAAGGACCCCAATCGTCCCAGTGGGGAGAGACTGTCTGAAAATGTAGTGATGAGGCTGATGGAACCATTCCTAGACAAGGGCAGAAATGTTACCACGGACAATTTCTTCACATCGCTTTCACTTGCGCAAAAAATTCTTAGATGGAAAACCACCATCCTCTGCACAGTCAACAAGATTCGCCGGGAAATTCCTCAATCCGCTAGATACAGAGATCGCAATGAATTCACCACTCAGGTAGGCTGCAGGTCTTTTGTGGTTCTATGTTCATGTGTTTCATTGTGTGTAAAAGTGCTATGGAAATAACAATTTATCTTATTTCTTAGGTGTTTTCAACCTCTGTTGCCACGCTGACGGCGTATGCGGCCAAACAGAAGAAGACAGTCTATATTCTTAGCAGCATGCACAGCGTGGTTCAGACTGATAACACCACCAAAAGGAAGCCAAACACTGTCACCCTTTACAACACCACAAAGTGTGGCGTGGATGTGATGGACCAGATGGTGCGGGAGTACACGGTCCGCAGAGGAACATGGCGCTGGCCAGTTGCCGTGTTCTATAACATGATTGACATGGCAGCACTGAATGCACATGTGCTGTATCAAGCATGCACCGGGACGCAGGAAAGACGGGTGGACTTCCTGGTGGAGCTTGCAAAAGAGTTGGCTTACTGTCGTATAGCTGGGAAGAAGGCAAGAAAAGAACAGTTGCTTCAGACACAACCCTCCACACCTAGCCCTGGAAAAAGAGCCACGTGTCAGGTCAAACACAAATGCAAGAACAATCATGCCACTGTGCGATGTGTTCACTGCTACAGATACACATGTGGTAAATGCAGACTACAGATACCATGGCAGTGCCAGGATTGTGAGTGATTGCTGAAAATGTTGAAATGTACTCACTCACTTTTTATTGTTATTTGTAAATATGTGTACAAATGGTTGTTTTTTTGTTTTGTTTTTTTGTACTGTTTTATCAATAAATCTCAGCAACAATGGAAATACACCCATGTGTGTTGATTTCTCCCTAAGGCAAACTGAAACACAAGTTTCCTTGTGGCTCAGGAAACTAACCACTCCAAGTGGTTCAGCATGGCCCCACCTTATTTACATAACAAAAGCAGCAGTTCACAGGTGATTAAGGATATTAGCTAAAAGCCTACAAGCCATTTGGCTCGACGGTGGGTTTTAAAGGTAGAAAAGCCAAATGGCTCTTCTCTGGGACTTCTAGTGTTAAGGAGGGAGATCAAATTTGCGAAAGAGAAAAACTGACTGTTTAAGTGGAACCTTGTGAGGGAGTCTGAAAAACCACGAAAAGAAACATATACATAATCACACACACAAATAGAAAATGCGTTAACCTTAGAATACAAAAGAGCTCATGAACATCAGATAGCAGGTTTAGCATAGGAGTCTGTTTATCATGTTGTCCAACTCGCTTAGTGCATAGTAAGTTTTCAGAAGAGAAAATTTAGAATTTAGTGATGATGGTGTGCAAGTTGTGTGGTGTTTAACGAGATTTTCTGTGTATTGAGCAGGTGAGGTGATGTTAGTTGACCTGAGAGTGTCAGGACCCTGAAGAACTTGTGGCAAAATGTTCTGTGTTTAAGATTGTTGAGGTTGTTGTTGTAGTGATGGGTTACTTCTATCGGTTAGATTTGTGTTGTTTTCTTATTTTAATAGAGGGAGTTTTATCAAACATGCACATGTCTAAGGGGGTTCATCATTTTTGTAACAGTGCACTTAGAAAAAACCTGTCAGGTGATTTTGTTTTGTGTTTGGATGAGCCAATAATCAGCTCTCTTTTTCTCATTTTTGTTCTAAGCAGGCCTGCAAAAGAGTGGATAACAGCGCTGAAAATTCTCGGTGACCTTCTCCAGATTACAATGGCCAGAGGAGAAGGCTAAGTCTCTGTCTAAAAGGATTGCCGCGAGCCAATCCAGTCTAAAAGCAGAAAAAACTATTTTCTTAAAAACAAAGTAAAACAAATGAATGAGCGCATGTTGCTGAGAGTGAAGACTCTGATTATTTGCGAGATAGTCTCCACTGTCAGCAAGACCTGATGTTAATGCATGTGAGTGAATGTGTGTAAATGGATGGTGACTGGACGGACGAGGCAGACCATAGGTTGGACCGACTGGACACTGAGATAAAGACTGGACTAAGGTTAGACACATGACTGATAACTGTTCTGTTTTAAGTTTTCTTTTTATAACACAGGTTGGATCATAAGTGGGGAAAAACTGAGGATGAAATGTGAAGTTCTGGTTAACACACAGGTTTTTGTTTCTACGAAGTTCCAAGGATGCAGGCTGTGGATGGAGCCAAGAAAAGATTTGACATAATGATTAATTTGATTTCATTCCTTAAACACAGGTTTGAAGGGCCGGAGCATGAATATCTAATATGATATGACTAACCTTTTTCTTTTAATCTCCTAAGCTCGAGTGAAGGATTTTGAGTTTGTAACACATAAGATGTGTCACAAAAGGGGGAGTTACAGGATTTAAGGTTTAATTTGAAAGGGTTTTAGGATCGTTTTATGACGTTTGGGGTTTTTGATAATTTAGATATAGAAATTGTTTTGTGGTTCTTTTTGATCTGTTTCTATGCTCAGATGGTGATGGTTTATATCTTACCCTGGGTGTGTTTAATAAAACTAAAAGTGTTGCTCACACACATGAAGGGCATGGAGATTAAGTAAAGTTAATATAAAGGACAGAGCCCAGAACATGATATGGTGAAACAACTTTGAATGATTAAAGGAACCTTAGATGAATATAGTAGATTAGTGAGGTGTAGCAGAGAGAGGCTGTTTGTTTTCTATCCTTTACAGGAGAAGAGTTCAGGACCACAGCGACCACAGGGGTGGCAAGAATCCTGGAAGCCTGAGATCGAACGGAACCAACCAGAGAAAGGAGAAGAACAGAGCACAAAGACACCTAGTTGTTTATATCACAAAGAAGATCAAAAGCTTGTTAGACATAGGTTATAATGGAAGCATAAAAGGGATGAGAGGAACTTTACATAACATAGAAATCCTGCAACAATTCGTAAATTGCCCAAACACAGTGTTCAGACTGGATATGCGCTACCCGTTAAAGGGGGCGAAGAAATCAGGCCTAAGTTTGAAAAATGAAATGGGTTAACTCGATAGAGGAGGTTTCCAAAGGTCGAGAAAATAATGTAGGACCTTTTACCAGGAGAAAGCTAATTGTATCTTTTACACTTTACAGTGTGCACTGAGGGAAGTCAGGAATAGTTTAAATTAGGATTAAAAATTGAACTAGGTGGAAAGGGGGTGTAGCAAGTAGATTTAGGGCAGCTCACAGCCTGGCGTAAACGCAAGGTGCTGTCACACAGCTTAAGTTATTTGTTTGATTTATTTTAAACATTGAAAACATACAACCCGTTGAGGAGACAGATAGGGTTGGGGAATTGAAAGGTTTTGTTTGTTTAGCATAATTTCTTTTGTTATATTTTAGCTTTAACAGGGAACATGCCTCTCTGGAGCTTCTCTCCTGATGATACCCTGCCAAAGACCCTTATCCATAGAGACTATGTCAGCTCCCAAACAGACAGCAACAAACCAAATCTAGCAATAAAACAACTTAAACATCAATAGTAACAAAGCAAGAACAATACAGAATCCACATTTAACCGAAGAATAAAACAGTGAAAGGTGGATTATTAAATATTAGGTCTCTCTCTTCAAAGCCTCTGTTAGCTCACGCCAAGCGGTCCCAGCAGATGGTTGCCTGTACCTGAGCGTGGTTCTGTCGGAGGTTTCTTCCTGTTAAAAGGGAGTTTTTCCTTCCCACTGTTGCCAAAGTGCTTGCTCAATAGGGGGTCACAAGATTGTTGGGTTTTTCTCTGTATCTATGAAGCGCCTTGAGGCAACTTTTGTTGTGATTTGGCGCTATATAAATAAAATTCAATTGGATTGTATTGAAGTAAACTTAAATGTGATAAATTAGGAATTAGTTCATTTCTCGAGTGAAAAATGAAAAAGGGGGACTGGTGTTAGGAATAAAAGAAATATTTTTAATGTGTATCTGCTCATTATCCTGTTTTATGTACTTTAATGATGAAGGCTTGTAGAGCAAGGCTACCTTTGACTTACAAACAAGAGCTCAGCCAGACTGAAAAACAGGAAGTTTTAGTGCACAAGGCATATTAATAGATATAGACACAAAAAAGAGGAACTCCCCATATAAACAACGTTCAAGCCTGTGTGACGTGTAAAGTACCGAAATAACACCATATAGGTCACAGCTGATGATTCTAATGTTAGAGAGCTCTTGCAACTGGCGTTTGAGCTCTGCAGAGGTCTCTCACCCCCGGAAGATGATTGAATAAAGAAAGACAGGTACTTATGTATGTCAGCATAAGGTGGAGTCCAACAGAAGCAAGGCACCCTACATGCGCACAGCATGCAGCAGGGGTTGCCAAAACAATATAGAAAACAGCACATGTAGTGAGAGAACACCCACCAAAAGTTCTGACTACACATAGTGTGGTGGCATATGTGAACTCGCAGGCGTTCACGATGACATCATTAGCACAACAGAGACTGAGTAAAGTTTTAGATGCTCCGAATCTGATATTTACACATGAAGGAATCAATCAGGAGAACCTCATGATTGTACTAAGAAAGCAGAAGTTGAAGGGAAAGTCAGGGAAGATTTAAAAGCAGAACCTATCCCTGGAGCTGAGGATTGGTTCAGAGATGGCTGCTGTCATCGTGATGAAGAAGGATCGAAAGCAGGCTATGCTATAGTCTGCAAACAAGGAACTGAATTTGAGCCCACGAGGAACTCCAGCAGTGAAAGGAGCCACGCTGGACGGGTCCTTATGAGGTCGTTGCCAGAACAACTACAGCAGTTCAACTGAAAGGGAAAGGCGATACCTGGTATCATTGGTCGCAGTGTGCGCCAGCACATGAGAGCTTGCCAGAGGAAAACTCGTCTTTAACTAACACAGGTGTCAACGATAACGAGCAGAGGCAAAATAAATCCTCTCACCTGTGCAACGGGCCAACCAGTAGTCTACCTGGGAGGCCGAAGAGAGAAGAGGAGCAGCGCAGAAGGTCGCCACGCCAGCAGAAAGGAGCGGTGACAAGTTGAGGACTCCACAAAAGCAGGGGAGTTTCATTCCAGGATATAAAGTTTATATAACATGATGCAAACACACGAATCAGAGACACATAATGAGAAAACTGATTAGAATGTTCCTTACAACTACATGTTTATTGTATGCAATGATATTAACTATGGCTGTGTTGTTTATTGTCTATATTTTGCAGGGCACTCTGGACCACTTGTCTGAACACGGAGGCCAGTCCAGCCCAGCACTTCCTGAGACTGTAGTTGCTAAAACAGGATCGGTAAAAAGACAAAAGCGCGAGGTGTCAGGTAAAGGTGATGAGTGTCTCAGCATGAATAATGGCATAGAGTTGAATTATGGTAAAGGGTCTACCCGCTCATTCACATTTGATTTGTGTGACGTTATTAAGTGTACAGGAGCTAGTAGTAGCTGGAGAGCGTATGATGTATGGGTCTGCAATCACCCCATGATATGCTTAGGGTAAATTTAGTTGATGCAAAGTCTAAGCCGCTCGCAGAAAGCTTAATCACCATTCTGACTGATCAGATGGTAACTTCGAGAACAGTAGCTCAAAAGGAACAGGAACCAAAAGAGAGATTACTTCTGACGACAGATTACTCCAGACTGAAGCCTAAGGATTTGATAAAGCGTGCCACCGGTTTCAAGGACAGTAACCTCTGGCTTGATTGGGTGGCTCAAAATGCTAGAGAACAACATGTATCTGACTGTGTTGCCTGTGCTTCAGTTAGGCAGGTAAAGGCTATTCCACAACACAACACACGTACCTTAGCCGCCAGAGGTAAGAGACATATTTTGGCCGAAAGAGGGACCCAGGGTACACATGCATATGACCCTAGGTTAAACTCTCCAACCTAGACTCTATTGGAGTGTCCAGGAGAGTTCCAGATGAGTACAAGCTGGTAAATCTGATAGTGGTAGAATTTGAAAGTATATTTCTTTGGGTGACACCTAATAAGAATGTTGATCGCATTAACTATGTTCATTGCAATCTGCTGAGACTCTCAAACCTAACCAGGGATGCCATGATGGGGTTCGCAGAACAATTGGGTCCGAGTTTGCTGATGGGAAATCGAATGGCCCTTGACATGAGAAGGGAGGCGTGTGCGCCATATTCGGAGACATGTGCTGCACTTTTATCCCTAATAATACTGCCCCAGATGGCTCAGTAACCCGAGCTCTGGAGGGCTTGAAAACTTTGTCTAAAACTATGCATGAACACTCAGGTATCGAAAATCTGCTGGCGTCCTGGATGACATCTGTGTTTGGACAATGGAAAGGTGTGGCTATGTCAGTGATGTTTTCTTTGACTGTACTTTTGGGAATACTGGTCATCGCTAGTTGTTGTATCATTCCTTGTGTCGGAGGAAGAGTAATAGCGAGGGTTCCTAACCCTGGCTGGGTTGAGGTCATCTACCAGATGAACTTAGAACCCCTAGAGTGGGCCAGGGAGTGATACAACATGAAGTGTGGTGACATTCCTTGTTGGAATGTCAAAAGAGGGAATGTTGGGATTTAGAGATTCTTTTATTGCTGCCATATAATCTGCCTTATGATAAATGCATTAATAACATGTTCTACAGTATTATTTTATCAGTAATATTGTTTACAGGGTTCATATTGCATTGAATATGTTTGTACTTAGTGATTGAGGACGAGGGTCCATTATTAGCCCTTAGAGGCCCTGAAGCTTGAAGTTATTACCTTAAAAGGAAGGTGTTATCAAAGAGAGAAGTTATATGTCTGTTTATAGTTATTAGAGATGTACAAGATGTACCCTTGTCTGTAAACAATGACTGGACATAATGTATTTTTGACCTGTATTGACGTGTATGTGGGGGTGTGATCCTCTATGCTATAAAACCAGAACTCAGTGTATTTTTGTCAGAGCAAATAAGCCATATGCTGACGGTTGTTCTCCGTTGTCAATAAACTCATCGTTTGATTGCACTTTTCTGGGCCTCCGTCGTTTGTTGTCTGGTCTACAGTTGATCGATCTCGCTTCAAGTTATTATCAGATTTTCTTATTCGTTGCTTTGGTTAAACTTATACCTGATTGTATTCTAAACAGTTTCAGTCAGTGAAGCAGGATTAACTATCAGCACAATCACATATGAATTATGACTCTATTGTTAACTCTTAATATCCTGTCTTTTATCAGGATGGAGTTCTGGTACATTTCTTATCTTCCAACATTCCTGCAGCCACACACACACTAATCTCTCAAAGCTGAGTCTACACACACAACATCTACACATTTAAATCATGTCAATTATTCTCATTCAACATATTCATTAAACTTCTGATTCAGAATGAAGATGATTTACTAACAGCACTTCATATCATTGTAAACACAACAGCCTAAATGTTAAAACCTTTTTATTTCTCTCAGAGGCAATAAGAGGTGAGGGGGGGACTTCTGTCTCTCTCTCTCCCACCTCTCTCAACAAGGGTCATTAAATTCATCCCACTTTCATCATTCATTAAAAACATATTTATGCTGACTATGTGATGTAATGCAAGAACAGTAGAGGTGAATGGATGGATAATACAATAATAAAATGTCATATAATAACTGCACCTGTCAGCAGGCGCAGAGCAGCTGAACTAGAACAGCAGTCGTACATTTATTTACAAACCCCACGTGTACAGGGCAGGATGTGCAATGGTCCAGGGGAAAAGGGACAAAGTCCAACACTCGCTCCGCTCACTCGCTCCTCTCGTATTTGTTTTCAGCACACTCACTCTCACTCCACTCCACGCCACCAGGAAAACAGATCGGGGTCACGGACGAGTCCGAGAACCTGAGCACAAGAGAACTGCGGTGAGCACAAACAGAGAAATCACACGACAAACGGGGTTTATCGGGGATGTACTGACGAGAGTAAGTCCACCACCCAGCGAAGAAGCCTTCTGAGCCTCAGCTTAAATAGCCCAGGAGTCCAGGTCATCAGGTAGATTCACGGCAGGTGCATGGGCCAAGGGCGGAGCCCAGCAGAGCTCCGCCCAGGCAGACAGGTGAGAGACAGGAGAGAGAGACATATAACCATAGTTTGCTAATAGCAAATTCTTTTGTCAGGTTTAAAGTGAGATCCTGCTTTAAGGGCAGCTTCATCTGCTGGTAATGACAGATGTTTCTAGTATATCAGGCTTGGCCAACATTACAGGGACTTACTTGCAGAGACCCACAAGCTCCAAACTTGGTGCTTTATGATTGGTGCAGATGCTCTAAGCTACTATTAACCAATAAGAACCACGGGGTCAGGGGTCACTACAAGAACTTATCAGCCACCAACTTGTATATATAACTTTACTCACACTTGTAAAACTCTGTAAGTAGAATTCAATGGGGCAGAGTGACCTGAGCACAGGCCCACTCTGTGACACTCAGAGCTTTGTGGATATCATCTGCAGGTGCACGTACTGGGAGTACTGGACACAGTGCATGTACAGCCAGCTTGCAGCCACTTTGCCACCACTTTAGGACAATGTTTACAGTAGACTGAGCCACACTGACTTTGAGCAGTCATTGTGCTGCTGCATGGCTGATGGCACTGTCCCTGCAGCTGTCAGGGACAACAAGAACCACTCAACTACCTCAGCCAAGCCAAGACTGTGCTGATGTTGTGACCTGAGACCAAGACACTAACCCAGGATGGTGATATGATGGTGTGAGAGTGGGTGGATGAGCCCATCCACCTTAAATATGGATCATATAAATATCTGTAATGCAACACATGTTTTATGCAACATGAACATATTTCCCAGCTGTTTCATGTTGTGTGTCCAAGATTTCAGTTTACTGTAACTTTCATTTGTATTTCCTTCAGTCTGTTAATCTTGGAGCTGTGAGCAGCTTCTTATTACCAGGTGAGAATATGTAACAGTCTGTAGATGTGATGACACTATGGAGCGGATCTCCTGTCTAGTTCTGCACAGAAAGCTGATGTCACTGCAGCTGCTAATATGTGCTGCAGCCAAGCCTACATGAGAGGGCTGTGCTGTGGAACAGGGTGGTGCAGGTGGTGTTATCTACATTTGAACATTAGACAACAGTCACACGAAGACACTTGATGTTGTTAGCTAAAGACCTACAATAAGAGAAAGAGAGCAGCAGCACTAGTGCAGCAACAGCAGCTCATGTTATAAAAACACTGATCAATGATTTGACTGTAGCTGCTCCAACTGTCTGTGTCAGTGATGCTGTTGGAGATGAATGTTTCAGTAACACTGACTGAGACTGAAATGGTTTAACACTGGTTTCATGTTCAGAGAGATTTGACTGTTAAATGTCACATATTTCTGATATATGTATAACACATAATCATGCTGTTACACACATTCATATTTGACTGTTACTGTATCATATTCAGTCCTCGTCTCACACTCAGGTGTTCATCACAGTCACAGATGTGTCTGTAGTTGTTGTTGTCAGTGTGTGTGTGTGTGTGTGTGTGTGTGCGTGTGTGTGTGTGTGTGTGCGTGTGTGTGTGTGTGTGTCTTTTACTGCTACCTTTCATCACATAATTACCAACAAGAATAAACTGTTAATTAGCACCAAAGAACAGCTCACTTCCAGATGTTAGCTGCCAAAAGATTTTGTCAAATGTTTATTATCAACTTATTTTTTATTTTCCAACCTAAATATCAGCTGCTTTAAAGTAGCCTGGTTGTCTAGCAGTACTAGTTTCTGTCACTAGATGGCAGTGTAGGCTTTGGTGTGTGTTTGATCACTTTGTGTTTGTCTGTTTCTGGTGTGATCACAGCTGAGACGTGTTTGGTTCTGTGGGCCTTTCAGTTTCATCTAAAACCTCCTGAAAGTCTGAATAATCGTCTCCTTCGTTGAGATCAGACAAAAGCACTAACTAACAATAACGACTAGTAAGTGTCTCAGTTCTGAAGTAAAGTTTTGTTGAAGTGAACTGTGGTGGTGCCCAATGTCCCCTCTAAGTTGCGCACGTGCGCAATTGCGCATTGCTGGCACGGTCTCTGTGCATAGAAAATCTGCGTTGCACACAAAAAAAATTAACCTGAATTGAAATAAAAATTAAAACTTTAACAATTCTGTTTTGCAGTGTTAGTCAGTAAGTGACTGGCTGCTCCCGTATGGGATTAGAACGATGCTACCCTATCCCATAGTCCAGCCAATGATGCGATTCACATTCGTACATACGCAGCTAATCAACGTCGTTGACAGGCTATGACAACGTCCTTATGTGCCGACACCGGTGTTTTAGCTAGCAAAGCGGCGTCGCTGATGTGCAGTGAAGCCACGTTAATGACAACGTGTACAACCATTGGAGATGTGAGCAGGACAGACAGAACAACTGACGGAAAAGGTGTGGACTTTATACCAGTTTTTAAATTGTGTCGATAGGCCACGTAAAACCAGAGTTATGATAAAAATATCTGCAATGTTTGGTTTTCTTCCTGAATACTATCGTTGTTTATATTTACTGCAGGAAGAAACGGTAAAAACGGCGTTTTATAAGGAAAACCCTCGAAAGCACTCTCCACTAGGGCTGGGTATCGTCACTGATTTCTAAATTCGATTCGTTTCCGATTCACAAGGTCCCGAATCGATTCGATCCACTATTTGATTCAATTCGATTCGATTCAATTCAATTCGATTTGATTCAATTCAATTCAATTTGAAGTCAGAAATATTATAATTCAGATTAGTACATTTACATATTTTTGTATCAATAAAAAGGAAGCTGACACACGCAAGATTTTTTTTATCAAAGGTGTGAGCGTCACATCAGATGCCTTTGTGTCAAAGTAGCTGAAGATAAAACACAGAGAAACATGAAGGTGGTTTTCCTGGCCTGGGATTTTATAAAAATATTCTGCAGTACATCAAAAACGAAAGAAAACCATTAATCAACATATGAACGTTACCTCTGACGTTACAGCGGTTTTATTAGAGACACGGCTAAGAGTTTTGCATTTTGCATAATTTTAAAAAGTTTAAATTTGTTTAGTATTGAACGGCAGAAATTAGGTTTTCTTTTCGGAAGTATGTAAAACGAAAAAAAAAAAAACAGCGGCTGACAGCGCTGTAAACAACGGTAGACTTGTGCGTAACAAGCAAGCGAATAATGCAGAAAACAGATTTTTAGACGGGAAACTGTTCTTGAAGTACAGAGAGAGAGAGAGAGAGAGAGAGAGAGCTGTGCATCGAGGTGGAAGCAAAACAGTAAAAATCAGAGGGGATTCATGACGATGTTTATGTGAAGCGTAGTTTGGATCTTCTTTTGCTGCTGGTTCGGTCAATATTGTTTGCAGAGAGATCAAAGTAACAGCTTTAGAATCAGCGCAAAAGGGGCGTGAACACAAAGCACGGACCCGCCGACAGATCAGAATCAGCGAGCTGTCGGCTTTCAGCCCCGACCGTGTCCGTGCCGTCGGGTGAGAAAGGCGACATCTCACTGATTCTGATCTGCGGGTCACGCTGTGTGTTTACGTCTTTGTGCAGAATCTGTGTTCCTGCTCTCATTTACTGTCTTAGCTGTTTGGTGGTTGTTGAAATTTTGTGAAATTTCACCAGAGATACTGGCATTTCGGGCAAAATAAATTTATATTAAAAAATCGATTCAGGATTTTAATGAATCGATTTCACATTATCCAAGCCAGAATCGATTTAATCGATAAATAGATTCCAAAAACCATTGCGTGTCCGCTTGTTTATTTTCCACATAAACCTTTCACAATAAAGCTGAAGATCCTGTTCAGACTTTTCAAAATAAACTGAATCACGTGAAAGAGTCTGCAGAGTGTTTACGGATGAGAAGCAAAAAATAAACCTTAGACTCAAACGTTAGAACAGGCTTTTCCCCGCAGCACGCCGTGTAATAAATACTCACAAAGAAAACCGTTACAACCTATGTCTAAAAATGTATCGTTTCATGCATCACTTAAAACACTCGACTCCAGGTACGCGACACCCAGCTGGAAACACTTCACGCAAGTCGAGCTGCCCGAGATTCACAGAATTTACAGAAAATGTTACATTTTTGTGATTTATATCGTTATCGGATGATAGATGTCGTATGATATGAGATTTTGGTCATATCGCACAGCCCTAGTATTGATAGTAGTGTTGAATAATCTTACAGAGGAAAAAAATACATGTAAAATAATTACAGCATAAAGATGGTTTGTTTACCTGTTATTTAAAAGAGTTGGTAGTTTATTTTATTGCAACCTGTAATTTATTGCAGTTTACTTTTATTTGTTTAATTTTTTACAAAAGGTTTGAGGGTCAAATAAACTGCAATGGAGTCTGAAAACAAAATATGTTTGTGTGTGTGTGTGTGGTTGGAGGAGGTGTTTGTGCTGGGAGGGTGGGGGCAAAGATTTTATAGTAAAAACAAAGGGGGGCTAGCAAAAAAAGTTTGGGAACCACTGGCTTAAATCAACATTATTAACAAACTTACTCATTGACAAATAAATACATCAATAAATGACTCTTCTAAAAGCGATTAGTGAAATGCTTTGCCTGTAGTTGTTGCTCGATACATTTGTCCAGTTGCCCAACTTTACTGTGAAGACATCTGTGAGTTCTGCAGCAAAGTCCCTTAGATGTTAATGGGGCCTGGGGCTCGCTGGGTATTGATCCTGGCAGAGGATCTCCACGCACTGTCTGGGGATAGTGTCACCACCCGGTCGTGAATCACATTCTCATGCCTCCTAACTGTGCCACACCTTGGCTTGTGCATTATGAACGCTCGTTATCCAGTGCTGCTCAAACTTTTCACAATGAGTAGCAGCTCATCAAATATATGGCTCCTAAAGTACCAACCTTATTATACAGTAGCCCAGGCCTATTTAAAACCATGTACACTGTAAAATCTAATTAATTCCCAGAACTCAAAAAAGTTAAGGAAACTCGTTGCCTCAAAAAAATTGAGTAAAGCTAAAAATGACTAAATTAGGACAACTTATTTAGAGTATGTCTTGATGCATTCTCAATCATCCAGGAAAGTAAATCTCCAAAAGTTGAATCTGTTCATCTGGACGTAGCGTTTTGTGGGAGAAACGTTTCGTCACTCATCCAAGTGACTTCTTCAGACGGAAGAAGGCTTATTTAGAGTACTCTGTACAAGCTCATTTGTTCCCAGAACTCAAAAAAATTGGATCAAGTTTACGTAAGATGACCAAGTTAGAGCAACTTACTCATTTTGAGTACACTGTACAGCCGTGTTAGTTCCCAGAATTCGAAAAAATTATGGAAACTCGTGAGAAGAGATATTTTATTGTTATTTTATCATTGCATCAGAATCATATAATAAGCGTTGCATTAAAGCGTTTATTGAAGCTATTGACATTACATTAAAGTTTGGATTATGTTTCTTTCATTTACGAGTTCTTGTATAGTTCAGTGTAACTAGACTTCTATGGGACGTAAATGTATACAGATCTGTACAAAGGATGTAAACACTTGATTAAAAACGAGATCTCAGCTGTGTTGTTATGGACGTACTTCAACGTATTTGTTAAAAAAGAGAATAAAACAAAGTATTTTAGCTGTTTGGGGTTTTTTGTTTGCCAGCAAATAGTTTGATTCAATTCAGTTTTATTTCTATGGAGTCAAATAATAACAAGGGCCCAAGAATAGCCCTGAGTTTGTCCAGGTGACACTCCTCTGAAGAACAAATACAAACAGGAATAAGGGGATTAGTTTTCAAGTTTGGTTTCTTTCAAAATAAAAGCTGAAAGTACCTGTTAGGTTTATATAGTGGATTGTCATTTACGCTTAGAAATATCTAACCATATATGCTTAGAGGTGTATAATCAATTGTGTAGTGATAGGATGTGTGATCTTTAGCAGGCTGCAAAGGCTTGGGGTGCATTCCAGAGTCTTCTGTAATGCACACCCACGTCTTGGGAGCATGGGAGAGGCTGTGCCTTGTTTTATTGTTTTATGGTAGGATAAACGTAGCTATATCTGTTTTAGTCTTTAGTCTGTTTTGTTTATGTGAACTGCTGGACTTCCAGACCAGCAGGTTTAGGGAAGTCTTTATGGGGTGAGGGGTTTGACAGAATGCTTTTGCCATTATGTAATCTGTAACTTCCACACAGTATGCTGATCACTGTGATTTTCAATGATTAAACTGTAATAGAGACGAGCAAACATATTGGCAGATCTGAGAAGGAAAAACCTGTGTTATGAAAATGATTTTAATCTTTTATACATGATTGCATTTGAGCATATTAAAGAGCTGTGGCTCCTGGTCAAGTGAGGGTCAGAAACTCTTGGCAGGCGTTAATGATCAGCCAATACACGGTGAGGAGGACAGGAGCTCTGAAAGGAATTGCAACACACCTGCTTACATGACATATGCCTGGAGTTATTTTTATCTTTTATCACTTATATCCTTTAGAGCTAAGATTTAAGTTTTATCATTTATCATTTATAGCCGTTTGAGTAAGTTTTAAGTTTCATTTATGTTCATTTTAAGTAAGTTTCCTTCATGGTTTGAGTAGCATCATTTGAGTGTGACATTTAGTCTAGAAGTCACACATAGTTCAGCTGTGTATGAGCGCAGGCCTTATGTCTGGCTAGGACGAGAGGTGTGAGGTGAGCCGGGGTGCAGGAGAGGTCATGACACATACATAGCATACACAGCAGACACACACTCACACACACACACACACACATACACACCATAGTAGATTCACTTTAGTAGGTAAGAAGTTAAAATGTGTTTTTGCTGCGATTGCAAACTGTGCCGGCATATTGTCAGATGCTTACAGGAAGTGCACCTGATGTTCTGGGAGATAAGAATGCGTTCATGGTGCGACACTGGGATGGAGATGAGACGTGGTGTACTTTAAACTATGTTAAAAAAGTTAACGGAACATTTTGTGGTTTGGGTTGACATAAGCTGTACTTTGTCTGCTTTGCAAAAGAGGGGGCTTTGTTGTCTTACCCCTATAAAACCTTTGTCTAATTATTGTAAGGTAGTTCAATCGCTGACGTTGCTCAGTGTTGAACTCCGCGCGTGTAAAAAATAAATCTTCGCTTTGATCCTACCTTCTGGACCAGTGTCGTCATTTGATGTTGAGAACCTCCGTACTCTTTTCTCCAATTTTTGAACCCTAACATTTGGGGGCTCGTTCCGGTGGTTGGAAAGGGAGAAGACCAGTGGAGGGGCTGGACAGGGTCCGAGGTGGTCAGGCGGACAGACGGTAATCAGTGGTGGAAGTGAGGAGGCATTCACCGGCGAATTAAAAAAGGTAAGACACTACCTGTTGAACTGAATTTCCAAAAGGTGTCAAAATTGGATATGACAAATTAAAGTCTACTCACTGAAATTACTGGTGAATGTCTGTTTTGATTTTGGTGAAAATCTCATGAGAATTGAAATTGAAATAAGGATAATGAAAGTAATAAAGTACACTACTGAGAGAATTAAAAGCAGTTGGAGCTGCTAATTTAGTGTGGTAGGGAATTTGGTCATTTCGTGGGTTGGAGCCCTATTGGTTATGGACTCTATTTTGTGATG
Source organism: Oreochromis niloticus (assembly GCF_001858045.2). Classification (NCBI taxonomy): domain Eukaryota; kingdom Metazoa; phylum Chordata; class Actinopteri; order Cichliformes; family Cichlidae; genus Oreochromis; species Oreochromis niloticus. The sequence continues at coordinate 116,828 of NW_020327774.1, read as the reverse complement.
GTCATTTTGTCGGTTGGAGCCCCTATGTCCACAAGGATAGGTCTGCCTGATTCTTACTCCTGTTTGGGAGTGTAGAGGGTTAGTTCAAATTATTATAAATTTTTCTAGAACGACAGCGGCGTCTGTTAAGAAGCGCATAGCCCGGACGTTGCGATCCCTCCTCGATGTGGACGCGCATCGTTGACCCATCGGCGAATAGGGTTAGCTCGGTTTGGCTTGACCGTGGGGTACAGGGCATCCTGAGAAAAGCCAGTGGTTGAACCACTTGACCGTTTGAAACGGTATTTGCGCTTTTTTGGCCAGCAGAAGTTGGACTTCGGGCATGTAACTTTAACTTAAAACTTCGGGGAAGCTTGGGATGTGAAATGCCCAAAAATAGAGCTTCAGGCAGAGTTTGGGTTGGTTCACGCTTTTAAATTAATTTAGAGCTAGAAATTTGGACGGAACGGTTGGAGCTGGTCCGGTGAATTGGTCGTAAAAAAGTCAGAGACTTTATCGGTTGGAGCCGTTATGTGAAAGTTATCGAAATTTGTAGGACTTAAGAGGCCTAATGGTTTTACCTGTGCACTTGTAATTATAAGACGTCTGTATAAAATATAATAACAAATCCTGGGGTGAAGAGAGTTTCTGCATCAGCAGTGCAGTGCTTGACTTCTATTTTTAGATGGTGTGTTCATGTAAATGAGAAGCGGTGACGCGCATAGTGATTGTTGCTTTCGGTTTCGAGCTTTGTAACTATTGCCTGAAAATTTTGCTAAATGCCTGTAACTAAGAGGTTGGTTTTGCTTATTACGAGAGGATAAATAGAGTTTGAAGTAATTGTGGTGAATGTGTGATCAGTGACTGAGTTTACGGGTCACAGTTTAAGTGTGTGAGGGCGCGATGAGTCTGACTGAGTGAGAGAATGCTGCAGGTCTGCGAGTTATTTTTAGAGAACCTGTGTGTATGTAAATGAAGTGGCTGCTACTGTGAGTGCACAGAGGGGTTTTAACAGCTGTTTAATAAAAAACGTGGCTGTGACATTCCTAGAGTTTTGGGGATTCTATAGAAACTGTTACGTATTGCTGAATGCCTGTATTTAAGACGCTGGTTTTGTTTGTTACAATTTTGGGAGTAAAGCTTTAATTTTTGACAGGAGTGTATGACTGTTTTGCTGAGTTTTGAGATAGAATATATGAACTGTGATTTGATTTTTCTTAGATAAGAGGGATGTTTGTTTCTGGATCTTGTCGGATTGAATATTCACGTACAGGGAGTGTTATTCATATGACATGCATTTGTTGGACTGAAACGCTGGAGAACCAGTATGGTTTTACAGTGTCTGCAGAAATAAGACGGTCAGAACTATTTAGCTTTCTGTTTCGTAGTTTCCTGATATTCCGGTGCTTGGAAAAATACATTGAGAGACATGAAAGGGACCCACGTGAAGCTGCCAGTGCGTTTTCCTTGTTCTCCGAACGTGCCTTTAGTCCCTTTGACATAGAGTACCAGTGGACCGGGTAACGGACGGTGAAGTTGCGAGTATATGCAAATGAGCTGGCTGCTGTGAAACGCACAAAGGATTCCTGTTTTGGTTTAAAGTGTTTTTGAGGTCATAAGCATGATTTACACATATTGTTAACTGACTGTAAATATTACGTTGTTTTGTTTGTTATGGGGATATTCATGGGGCTTTGTTTTATTGCTGTATTTATTTACTGTGCATAATAACACATGGTGCATTTAGGGATAACTCACTGCGCCCTATGCTGTGGTTATAGGACTGATTATAAAAAATTGATGAACTTTTGAGATTAAATTGTGGAGATAAGATAAAGTACACAAAAATTTAATCGGACGATTTGAGTTTGTTAAGCACATGGCCATAGAATAATGTCGAGCTGTAGCATGCTGACATATCAGTAGAGAACTGTTAAAGACGAATGAGCTGTCTTGACGCACAGAAAATGGAGTGGTCGTCCTGTTAGTATCGAATGATGCTCCGGCTCGGTGGTCAAGTTCAGACATAAGCCTTAAGCAATCATGAGCCACTAATAAGCGTGACAGATTAACAGATATAAAATTACAGGATTGAGTTTTAAAAGATCACAGTGAAATGAGCACGCAATAAAGTGGACTTATTAGGAGTAAAGAATTATACAATAGAGGGGAGTTGGTGTTAATTTACCAGTAAAGTAAAAAAAAAAGAAAAAAGAAACGGGTTGGTTGAAATAACAAGGTTTATAATTGAAGAGTGTTAATCTGGACTTGAGGTTTACATAGGGGACAATCAGCTGGAAAATAACCGAAATGCTGTTGGAGGCGTTCTGTAAAGTGGATATTTTACTTGTGGAAGGTATCTTTGAAGTTAACTGTGTTTGCCATGGAGAAACTGAGGACGCCCCGTATGATTTGTCCATATGCGCAGAAGTTGAGTTAGATGATTTGGATGAGTATGTAAATAAATGTTTGCTATTGTTTACGGGATTAATGGAATTGGCGGACAATGAAGATGACCCGGGGTGGGTGCCATCTAACGCGGCGGCGTTTCTTTTCTCCCTGGTAGAAGCGGCGGAGACGGGTTCCGATTTTGACATGCTTGCATGAGGGTGTTAAGGTGGAACCCGGGTCAGAACAAATGAAGTGTGTTGTGATGAACGGGTGGCCAAGTCACGGATGGTATATGTCAAGTTGGGTTGAACTCTGTGTGTCACCAAGCAGGAGAAGACGAGGAAGCTGTCAGAGTGGTGAGACGGGTTGTGGAAACCGAAAGGGAAGTACAACAGAGTAACCCAGGAGGAGGAGTCAGAAACGTCACTGGAGGAGGTAAGTGAGTGTGTGACAGAATGGGTGACAGGGCGACCTCTGGTGAAATAAAAGGGTATAAGCCCTTGAAGGCTCAGCTTGAACAGCTGAAGAAAGCTATTCGACTGGCTAATACTGGGGCAGTAAAAGCGGCCGAAAAAGAATGTCAGGTTATGGAGCTTGAGGTAAGTAAGCTCATCACATCTCAACAAAAGAAATTGAGTGATGAAATAGCTCTGAGCTTGGTGTTCCAAACTGAAGGAGAAAGATGTGAAGGACAACTGAAGCAACTGGAAGAGGAGTCTGCGGGTCATTCAGTGAATAGAAAGACCAAAGCAGCAATGAAAGATCTCAGAGAAGTGCATGACAAGTGCGCTAAGTGGCTGTTCTTGTGGAATGCCGCAAAATCTTGGATGAAGGAGGATGACATGGCCAGAGCAGGGGACATGGTGAGTATAATGGCCTCAGTAAAACAACTGAAAGAGGAAAATAAGAAGTTGGAGGATCAAATGAGGAACTTGACCACAAAAACAGAGGAAACTGCTAGACTCTCCACACCCAAAATATACCCATGGGCTACTTTAATGCCAAGTGCCCCACCCCCACCCTATGTCATGCCGGTGATGACCTTGGATGGAGGACAGGTTCGTGGGCCCGAAGGACAAAGAGGAACAGTCCTGGGGGGAGTGGTGAATGTTGACTACACTAGTGGACACATAGGGAGTCAGGAGGAAGAAGCAAGAGCAGGGGGGCGTCAGCCCTTTAGTGAAGGTGGGAGACTGGAGGCCTCAGCTGCAGATGAAGGCCCAACCTCGCCACAAAGAGGGCTCATGGGTGATGAGCTGACGCCGTCCGAGGAACACCTGCTAGAACAGCCAAGGCAGGATAGAGAGGCAGGGGGGACGCACACCCGAGAGGAGGTGCGACCCATGACGGAGCTGGGAGCCCGGCCCAAGCACAAGGGATCGCCAGGTCCGCAGAAGGAAGGACAGGTCCAGATGAGGAGATCGGGTGGAGCAGAAAAAACGCCCGACCGGGAACGCTGGGAAGGAGAAGTGCATGGTCCTATGTATGAGGAGCCTGAGGCATTGTTGAAAGTGTTCAGAGCATTGGAAATGGTGAAGCGGAAAATACTTAAGGACGGGTCAAATGACAAAATAGAGGACGAGGCCTCGTGGACAGATGAAGAGGAAGTAGCCGAAGAAGGAGAAGTTGAGTCAGACCCAGGGCCAAGCATAACACTGAGAAACCGCGAAGTGAAAAGGGATGAAGGTGGAAAACAGAAGCAGGTCACTGCAGGTCGGAGAAGATCAATGTTTGGGCAGTTAAAGGGAAAGACACAGGTGGTGAAAAATAGAAAAGTGATTTTTGACAGAGGAGTACAGGACGGACAACTGAACCTGCCTCTGATGTCTGGTCCATGTGGTGAACCAGTGTATAGAGCATATAAAATCAGAGATTTGGAAGCATTGGTTAAACAACTTCCGCCCATTACAGAAGGAGGGGCTAGTTGGCTGAGGAAACTGACCACACTGACCGAAGGGGAGGAGCTTGCTATTGGAGATTTCCACGCCGTGGCTGGACGGTGCCTCCTTGGGGGGGGATTAGCTGATGTAGAGGAGCTAGCACGTACCACTACGTATGCTAATGACCTACCTCTTTGTGAGGTCCAAAGTGCCCTGTCTAATGCCGTTCGCGAAAAGTATCCAACACGCAACACTGGGACGATACCTAAAATAATTTGGGACCCTAAAGACACACCAGGGGAGTTTTTAGCCAAGGCTAAGGAGCAGTGGCTAACCGAAACAGGCATACATCCGGGTAAAGAGGGCGAAAGTAGGGCGTGGTTTCGTTCGGCCGTGCTAGCGGGGCTGCCAAAGCAGGTTACAGCAGACTTAGAGAAGAATCCAGACTTTGCAGTAGCAGACTCTGCGCAGTGGGAGAGGCACGTGGTGCATCGGGTCCAGCAGGAACAGGATCTGGTGAATAAACAAAAGAAGGAGCTTGAGGAAGCACAGGCTCTGCTTGTCAAGTTACAGTTGGGGGAGGCTCGCGACAAACTTAACAATAAGAAAAAGGAACTGAAAGAACCAAGCAAAACAGTAATGGTGGCAAGGCCCGGGGCTGACCCGGTGCCTGACTGGCCGGATTTGGATCCGAATCTCTATCCTGATGACCGCTGGCCCGCCAATGCACCAGGGCAACGTAGACCCACTGGGAATTGGGGGACCGGTGGACCGCAAAGGGGGCGTGGTGGATCCGGCAGGAGCGGACTAAGAGCTCGGAATTCGGGGTTTCCACGTAACAACGACAGTTGGAATGGCTGCTTCATATGTGGAGCGGAGGGGCACTGGGCTAAAAGGTGCCCTGAGACGGCCAATAACTATGCGAGGCGGGGCTACCCAACCCAGGCACGTGGAAACATCAGAGGCGGTGCTGCGTACAGGGGAGCGCACCAAGCACCGAATCCCAGTGCAGCGCCTGTCGCCCAGTATCCAGTTGCTGACTGGAGCTGGGACGGGGAGCAATATTGACGCCGCCCGGAGAGACCAAGCAGTGTGGGTGCGGCAGAACCCATGCTGCTGATGACAGTGGAGGGTACAGAACTACCCTTCCTGGTGGACACTGGAGCAACCTATTCTACATTGAGAGACACACCTGACTGTGCAACACTCTCCAGTAGCACAGTTAATGTTGTGGGTTTTTCCGGGATACCGATGACTCTGCCGCTGACTGATCCAGCCTTGACGCAGCTGGGAAAACAGACTTTGAAACACCAATATGTGGTGTCACCACAGGTGCCTGTAAATCTCATGGGCAGGGATCTGCTTGTGAAACTGGGAGCAACTATTATGTGTTCGGCGGATGGCCTGACGGTCACTCTGCCAGGAGGAAAGGAATTCCCGTGCCTGGGATCGCCTTCAAAGACTCAATATCTGGTCAGAGACTCTGAGCAGTCCACAGCAGACATATACTGGGGAAGGCTGGTGGAGGAAGGCATTCTGAGAACATACCAGCAATGGAGACCCTGGATAATGAGCTTGGCCGTCTACTCTGAGCCTAGAGATCCTTACCACGTCACCCTTTTTTATGATAAGGAAGAAGACGACACCTATAGGGAGCAATTTGAGAGTGATCTAGAGGGGGAAACTTGGAATGTAAAAACACACAATATTTACGTTGGACCAGAAGGTGTCGCCGCGGCTGTCAAATTAACGGATGAACAATTGCCCTGGTACAATGTGGGAGAGGATTCAGCCCCTCACATTACTTTGGCGGTCCATGTTGGTCATGAGGCACGAGAACTAGGGCCAATGGTCAAGCGGGCGCTGGACATCTCTTGGTGGCAAGGTACGCAAATTCCAAATGTTTGGTATGCTCCTAAATGTAAAATCTATCGTATACTTTGTTGGTCTAACGATGCTGTGATTTTAGAACATAAAGAAATTTCCAGAACACATGGCAGGGAGAAAACAGACCATCCAGACGCGGTGGCTGAACTCCCAAAACTGCCTGACACATTGTGGTCCAGAGGGCCAACGGATGTGGGGTTAGCTTCCTGTTCGCCGGTTCTTTTCAAGCTGAAATCGGATGCACCCATCAATAAACCACAGTACAGGCACAAACCGGAGGCTGACGCAGGTATTGCAGAAACCATTGAGGGGCTGTTGCAGGTAGGGGTGTTAGAACCATCACACTCATACTGGAACACACCTATTTTACCAGTTGAGAAGCAGGGCACGGGGAAATACAGAATGGCACATGACTTGAGAGCTATTAATGCCATACTACGAACTGAAACTGTTCCTGTGCCTAATCCATACACAGCTCTCACGGCAATTACATGGGACCAGAAATGGTTCACGTGCATTGATTTGGCTAACGCATTCTTTTGTCTTCCACTGCACGAGTCACTCAGAGACATTTTTTCATTCACATACAGAGGCAGACAGTTCAGATACACACGATTGCCACAGGGCTTTGCACTGTCACCAGGCATTTTTAATCAGGTGCTGAAAGAAGCACTGTCACCATGTCAACTGCCTGAGGGCTGCACACTAATCCAGTATGTTGATGACCTCCTAGTTGCAGCTCCTTCCGTGGCGGCGTGTACGGCAGCCTCGCTCGCAGTGTTGAACCGACTGGCAGAGTGCGGCTTCAAGGTCAGTAAGGAAAAACTGCAGCTGGTCCGACCGGAGGTAACTTTTCTGGGCCGGGTGATTGCACACAGATCCGTGGGGTTAATGAACACACACAGAGACCAAATTCTTACACATCCCAAACCGCGAACTGTGAAAGAATTGCTTTCTTTTTTAGGTTTGACAGGTTACAGCAGACAGTTCATTCCGAACTACACAGGTAAAACCGCCCCTTTAAGGGACCTGATTAAGAAAGTCGGCGCTCGAAACCTGAAGGCTGAGTTGTCTTGGACGCCGGCCACAGAGTCCGCGTTCATTTCGTTGAAGCAGGATTTGTCAAGAGCCACTGACTTGGCCACACCAAATTACGATGAACCGTTCTACCTAGATGTTTCTGAAACAAATGACATTGTAAATGGTGTATTGTTTCAGAAAAAAGGGGGGAGTAGAGATGTGCTCATGTATGTCAGCATAAAACTGGGCCCAATAGAAGCAAGACACCCAACATGCACACGACACGCAGGAGGGGTCGCAAAAATCATCCAGAAAACAGCACACATAGTAAGGGAACACCCACTGAAAGTGCTCACCACACACAGTGTAGTGGCTTATGTGAATTCACAGGCGTTCACAATGACCCCACTGAAACAACAGAGGTTGAGCAAAACTCTAGATGCACCCAATCTGACATTCACACATGAAGGGATTAACATGGCAGATTTAATGGGGTCAGGGGAACCACATGACTGTGAAAAGAGCCCAGGTTGAAGAGAAAGTGAGAGAGGATCTAAAAGCGGAACCCATAGCAGGAGCAGAGGAGTGGTTCACAGATGGATGCTGCCACAGAGATGAAGAAGGACTTAAAGCAGGGTATGCTGTAGTTCGCAGAGTAGGACAGGAGTACCAGGTAATAGAGGCAGGAAGGATTGAGGGACAGCAGTCAGCCCAGAGAGCTGAAGTGATAGCCCTGATCCGAGCTCTGCGGTTGGCCAAGAACCTGAAAGTGAACATTTACACGGACTCAGCATATGCGTTTGGAGCCGCACATGTGGAACTGGCTCAGTGGAAGAGAGCTGGATACAGAACCGCGACCAACGCACCTATCTGCCACAAAAAGGAGATGGAGGAACTGGAGAAGGCCCTAGAGGAGCCAGATGAGGTAAGTATTGTAAAATGCAAAGGACATTCACAGGGAGACAACCCGGTGGCAAGAGGAAACCGGACAGCTGATGAAGCTGCAAAAAAGGCCGCAGGCTACAAAGGACAGAGACAAATGGTGCAGGTAACGGCAGAAGAGGAGGTGAGTACCAACACTTTGGAGGAGGTCAGACAGGCTCAGAAGGAAGCAGCCCCAGAGGAAAAGGGGGTGTGGCAGGCTAAAGGAGCCTGGCAGGAGGAAGGTCTGTGGAGGAGCCCGGACGGGCGTCCAGTCCTAACGACCAAAATGGCAAAGCAAAAGGTAAGTGAAGCTCACGGACTGGGCCACGTGGGTATAAAACAAATGGAGAAAAACTTGTGTCGGTGGTGGCACCCGGAGTTAAGGAACATGGTACAGGAAAAGGCCAGAACATGTTTAATCTGTGGAGCACACAATCCCAAACCAGCAGTGAAACCAGAGCCGGGTAAGTTTTTGATGCCTGAGAGACCGGGAGAAGAGATTGTTATTGATTTCACTGACATGATTGAGACAGGCCCAGGTGGTGTGAGGTATTTGTTGGTGTGTGTTGATGCCTTGACCGGCTGGCCAGAGGCTTGGCCAACCCGGAAGGAAGACGCGAAAAGTGTAATAAAGTGTTTGATCAATCATTACATTCCGCGACACGGGTTTCCTCAAAGGATTAGATCAGATAATGGCACACACTTTAAAAACCAGGATCTGCAAGAAGTAGAGAGAATGTTGGGAGTGCAGCATAAATTTGGGACAGTGTATCATCCCCAGTCTCAAGGAAAAGTAGAAAGAATGAATCTGAACTTAAAAAATAAGATAGCTAAAATATGCGCACAAACAGGGTTAAATTGGGTAGCTGCACTCCCCATTGCTTTGATGACCATACGATGTTCTGTGAATCAGTCAACAGGGTTTACCCCGTACGAGCTGCTGACCGGGAGACAGTTTCCAGCCCCTTGGACAGTGGTCTCGGCGGAGCAGCCCCAGAAAAGGAACAGGTCTCATGCTGAATATTTTAACGAGTTGAAAGCCCTTGTGTCCAGTTTCACAAAACAGGTGACGTGTGAGAACCCCAGAGAGAAAGGAGAGGTCCCTGACGCCAAGGCGGTGTGGCTAAAGGTCATCAAACGCAAGTGGAAGGAACCCCGGTGGACCGGTCCATACGAGGTGACAGCCCGGACGGCTACAGCGTCCGAGGGTGAGAACAAAGCGTGAGATCTCGGTCATAAAGGATGGGTGTCTCAGCAGATATAAGGGGCTAGAGTTGGACTACGTTAAAGGGTCCACAAGTGCGTATACGTTTGACTTATGTGAAGTGACAGATTGCAAAGGGGTAAATAGCAGCTGGAGGGGATATGATGTGTGGATTTGTAGTCACCCTGACATATGCACGCGGGGGGGGAGCCCTCACTCCAGCCGGGGAAGTCACGCTGTGCTGGGGTCTTATACTGCAGGGCAGTGGTGCATTCCTGGTTGGGGGAATGTGGTAGGATGGACCGGAGTGGGGTGGCAGCCGCAAGTGCCTGAGGGGTTAAAAGGGATAGCAATTCAGAGGGATTTTTCCACTTCCCAGAACCCCATCACCCTTTCCCTGGGTCCCTGGAATGCTCTCCCTAGGTCAGATAGTCCGGGAGGTGTGTTCTACCTGGTAATCGGGGTAGATAGGTTAGGAACAGATCCAACAGGGGTAATTAGAATAAACCTTGTCGACCCAAAACCCAAGCCAGTAGGAAACGAGTCGTCTACCGCAGTACCAGAGGAACGGGAACCAAAAGCCAGGCGAGTCCTGATGGTAGATTATACGAGGTTAAAACCGAAGGATTTGATAGAACGCGCCACCGGGTTCAGTGACAGCAACCTGTGGCTGGACTGGATGGCACAAAATGCCAAGGAACAGCAAGTGTCAAATTGTGTGGCTTGTGCGTCAGCTAGACCACGTTTGTTCACAGAACCTGCACCACTACATCCAGAGGATCAGTGGGGCTATGACTGTATGCTGCAACTGACTAGAGGAACGGTGAGCACTGGAAACTGCACGATTTTGTCCAGTTTATTTCCCCCAACCGATAAACAGACGAAGGCAGGACCATTTGTGCCGAAAAAAGATAATTATACGTGTTTCAAGTTCTCCACAAATCACATGAAATATAAGGTGGGAGAAATTGACCCAAGTTGGTGTTCAGTTACCAAAACGGGGAGGACCACAAACAATGTAAGTGATGCAAACACCTTAATTGGGACCTGGGCTAGAAGTGGGCTTTATTATTACTGCGGACACAAAACTCTTTTGGCTCGTGTTCCTCTGGGAAGTGTGGGGACGTGCGCAATGGTAAGGCTAGGGGCGCCACTTATGCTAATTGGAAACCGGGTAAAGGCAATCCCACAGCACGACACACGCACACTGACAGCTAGGCGCAAGAGACACGTTTTGGTAAAGAGAGGGGCTGAGGGAACACATGCTTATGATCCTAGGATGGACTCGCCGACCTGGATAGACTCAATAGGAGTGCCCAGGGGAGTTCCCAATGAATACAAGCTTGTGGATCAAATAGCAGCAGGGTTTGAAAATATTCCAATAATCGCTGCTCTCTTTCCAGTGACCCCCAAACAAGAATGTGGATAGAATTAATTATGTTCACTATAATCTGCTGAGACTCTCTAACCTTACCCGAGATGGGATGGAAGGGCTAGTGGAGCAAGTGGGTCCGACCTCGTTGATGGGGGTGCAGAATAGACTGGCTCTAGACATGGTGTTAGCAGAACGAGGGGGTGTATGTGCTATGTTCGGTGATCAGTGCTGTACCTTTATTCCAAATAACACGGCTCCAGATGGGTCAGTGACCTGAGCTTTAGAAGGGCTGAAAACGCTCTCTAAGACCATGCACGAACACTCTGGAATTGATAATCCGCTGGAGGGCTGGATGACCTCGGTTTTCGGACAGTGGAAAGGGTTTGTACTTTCAATTATGCTTTCATTAGCTGTGCTGGTGGGTATTTTGGTGACCTGTGGCTGTTGTCTCATTCCTTGTGCTCGAGCTCTGTTAGAAAAGGTGATCACGAAGGCAGTGGATTCGGGAGCAGAAGCCCACGTGCCCATGATGCCCTTGAGGGACATGGGAGTCGCTGTGTGGGACGAGGAGTGATGCACCTGAAATTATGGTGACCTCTGGTCAGCCAGAGGTCAAAAGGGGGGAATGAGGGGTTTGACAGAATGCTTTTGCCATTATGTAATCTGTAACTTCCACACAGTATGCTGATCACTGTGATTTTCAATGATTAAACTGTAATAGAGACGAGCAAACATATTGGCAGATCTGAGAAGGAAAAACCTGTGTTATGAAAATGATTTTAATCTTTTATACATGATTGCATTTGAGCATATTAAAGAGCTGTGGCTCCTGGTCAAGTGAGGGTCAGAAACTCTTGGCAGGCGTTAATGATCAGCCAATACACGGTGAGGAGGACAGGAGCTCTGAAAGGAATTGCAACACACCTGCTTACATGACATATGCCTGGAGTTATTTTTATCTTTTATCACTTATATCCTTTAGAGCTAAGATTTAAGTTTTATCATTTATCATTTATAGCCGTTTGAGTAAGTTTTAAGTTTCATTTATGTTCATTTTAAGTAAGTTTCCTTCATGGTTTGAGTAGCATCATTTGAGTGTGACATTTAGTCTAGAAGTCACACATAGTTCAGCTGTGTATGAGCGCAGGCCTTATGTCTGGCTAGGACGAGAGGTGTGAGGTGAGCCGGGGTGCAGGAGAGGTCATGACACATACATAGCATACACAGCAGACACACACTCACACACACACACACACACATACACACCATAGTAGATTCACTTTAGTAGGTAAGAAGTTAAGATGTGTTTTTGCTGCGATTGCAAACTGTGCCGGCATATTGTCAGATGCTTACAGGAAGTGCACCTGATGTTCTGGGAGATAAGAATGCGTTCATGGTGCGACACCGGGATGGAGATGAGACGTGGTGTACTTTAAACTATGTTAAAAAAGTTAACGGAACATTTTGTGGTTTGGGTTGACGTAAGCTGTACTTTGTCTGCTTTGCAAAAGAGGGGGCTTTGTTGTCTTACCCCTATAAAACCTTTGTCTAATTATTGTAAGGTAGTTCAATCGCTGACGTTGCTCAGTGTTGAACTCCGCGCGTGTAAAAAATAAATCTTCGCTTTGATCCTACCTTCTGGACCAGTGTCGTCATTTGATGTTGAGAACCTCCGTACTCTTTTCTCCAATTTTTGAACCCTAACAGGGGTCACACTCTGACCCCCCACACACACACAAACAAACACACAAACAAACACACACACACACACACACACACAGTATTCTTTGTTCACATGTATACCTATGTAAGATGTCATATGTTAATGAACCTATGTATATTCATGTAACCACAATAAAAGAGCAGTGTTACGGGGGAGCGGACGAGAGCAACTGGGGTCAAGCGAAGGAACGGCGCCTGTTCAGTTCTCTCCCGTGCACGTGAAACATGAAGAACTTTGCCTACTTCGTGTCTTGCTTGCTGAGTAATTAAATTGTCTTCAACGTTCCAGCGAATAGGTTTAAGCTACAAACCTATCAGTACCATGTTTTGGAAGCATGATAATATCTTCAGCCAGGATGCCGTCTCCAAGGAGAACTGCACCTCAGCGCTGAGGTCCACATCACGCCCTGTGAAACCACAGATATAAATCTGCTGCAGTGAGAATAACTTTACCCAACACAAGTGTAGAAATTTGACTTTACCTACAACCTGTTAACAACAAAGCTTTCATTGCCTCTGTTGTTGATGCTGTAAGTCATGTAGTACTAATCATACTTCACATCAGCCATGCACAGAGTATCTCCAGGCTGTCAATAATAAAGCCAAGGAGATGATGTGAAGATAGCAATAGTAAAATATGCATCATAATCAGTTGTATGTGTCAACTATGTGGGCACCTCAGTCTTGTTGGCATGAAGAAAAGTTGTGTAACATGTAGCATAAGGGCTGCAAAGACATCATTTAAACAGTAGTCGTCTGAGAAGAATGAGAATGAGAAGAAGATTCACAGTGAGCCAAGTTCTGGATCCTATTTTTGGTGAAAATGAAGGAGAGGACAACGAGCAGCATAGCGATTCAGATGGGCAGGTTTCTAAGGAGGAAGACAATGTGAATCATCCAGAAGACACATCTGATCAGAGGTGGAGGTCGCTGGTGCTGAAGCTACTCCTGCTGAAAGATTCAAGTCCAAAAATAGTAATATCTTTTGGAGCTCAGTACCTCATGAGCAGGGCAGCTGCTGTAAATGTCATCAAAATGACCCCTGGAATCACAAGGTTTGCTCTGACCAATGTCAGCGACATCAAGAGATGTTTTGAGCTATTTATGCCATTGTAACTAAAAAGAATCATCATTACTATGATAAACCTTGAAGGAAAAAAAAGTCCATGGTGACATGTGGAAAGATATTGATGAGGAATACCTGGATGTGTTCTTCTTCTTCCTGGAGTGTACAGATGCTGCAGTGAGGCCACTGATAGCCTATGGGACGCATCGACAGGCAGAAATATTTTCTGGGCAATGATGTCACTTCACACATTTGATATCATTTTGATTCAAGAGTCCTCAGATTTGACAACAGAGAGACCAGACCGAGGTCTGACAAGCTTGCTCCCATCAGGGATGTCTGGGTGAGATGGGTGCAGCTTCTTCCGCTGATGTTCATCCCAGGGCCAGAGGTGACAGTGGATGAACGTCTTGTCCACTTTTTGAGGAAAATGCCCCTTCCAGCATTACATACCCAGTAAGCCAGGGAAATACGGCAGGAAAATCCGGAAAGCCTGTGATGCAAAAACCAACTATGCCTGGAATGTACAGATTTTCAGAGTGGCACCCCCGAGAAGAAACCAGCCCGTTCTCACTCCCAAAGCGTAACATTTTACGCTAGGTGACAAATCGTCAACATATTACGTTTTCGGGCACCCAACGCGTTCCTACGTGACAACATCGGAAAACTGAGAACACATGAGAACCGTTTGGACTTAATCTACACATCTTCGCTCTTTTCCTTAAATCGCTTGGGAAAACACTATTTCACATCAATAAAGTGATGGTTAAGGTTAGGCATAAGGCTATGGTTAGGCTTAGGGATAAGGTTAGGTTTAGGCCTGGAATACAGGGCTGGAACCCGGCGCGTACCATAAGAACGCAGACGGTCACCTTTCGCGTTCCTCAGGAACGGGAAGTGACAAAACGTCGGGATGTTACGCCTCGGGAGTGAGAAGGGGCTCGAAGAAACAATGAAAATGCGTGGTCCTCAATATGACCACTGGACTGCACGGTCACAATATCAACTGTGATATTTTATTTTATTTTATTTTTTTACCAGATATGACCTCGGACAAGAACTTCACAAAGGAAACTTCAAAGGTGTAGCTGTATCATTGGGAAGTGATTAAAAGCCCACAATTACCCATGACTATAACCAAAACAAAGGAGGAGTGGACTTTTTCTTTTTCTCTTCTCTTCAGTTTATATTAAAGGTCTACTGCTGAAAAAAACAACAACATTTATTTGTCTTTTCTTGATGTAAATATCTATGGGTTGAAATTGACCCATAACATCATGTCATTTTAGTTATTAATCTTAAAATGAAAAAATCAATAAAACACCTCAGTAATAGTCAGGTAACACAAAAACCTTTTGTATATTAATATGATTCTCTTGAGGTTAATTTTACTATTTTTTTAATTGAAAACGAGGGGTATAGTGACAAAAAAAGACCCAGAGGCCCACACGAAAAGTATTAAAACCAACATTTTCATGGATATGGAAGCCTGGATTTATTGTGAAAGGAACTTCAAAGTTTTAATCTGACCTTTCCCCTATTTTTCATACAGACTGAAGACTAATGGATGGTGCTTTCTTTGTTTGTTTAAAGATAATGAATACAACTCTACAGACATCTTAAACCACCCTCGTTTCTATATATTTTGTTATATAAGTGGAAATACAGTATATCAAACACAAACTGAGCTTATATGATACTAAGGACCCTGGAAGTCAGTCCACCTTTATTATTCAGCACAGCCTGAAGTCTCTTAGTCAAGCTTGTTTGTATTTTCTGTGAGGAAGTATTCAGGAGCAGTTCTTTTCTTGGATGTTGGTTCCCTTTTTTTCCATCCTCTGTTAAGATGTTTCAGTAATGTTGAGGTCTTGTCACGGACCCAGCTCCAGGGATTCGGGGTCCGTGAGCAGTGTGGACTATTATTGTAGTTATTATTATTATTATTATTGTTGTTATTATTATTATTATTGTTATTATGGTTGTGTCTGCTGTCCTGTGTTCCGTGTTTGTATACTGTCAGGTGTTTATGGGTGTGTGCATGTGTGTGAGGGTACGGTCACGGCAGGCACTTTTAGGCCTGGTGGGTGTGGCCCTGCCAGCTGACCGGTCACACCCAGGAATCCACACACCTGGCGCCGATCAAGCCTCGTCAGAGGAGCTTCAAAACAGTGTGGCTGAGAGCTCGACCCTGGATCGTTGAGTGACTTCCCGTCAGTCTTAGTTTATGTGCAAGGTTAGTGCAAGTCTGCCGTTAGGTTTTGTACTCACGGCTGCCTTTTGTATGCGTGTTTCCCAGGAGGTATTGAGGCGACCGGGAGGCAGCACATGGACAGTACACGGGGAACGGAGACAGAGCACGGGATAAGGGAGAAGACACGGAATGGGAGTCAGGATCGCACGGGGGTTTATTGCTGTTTGGATTTTCACCTCTGTAAATAAAACGCACTGTCTTCATCATCCAGTCCTGCACCTTGGGTCCTCACTCCCCTCACCCCCCACAGTCTGCCTCACAGACCGTGACAGGTCTGGGGAGGCCAATCCATGGCTGAAGCCCTGTGATGCTGCATACTGCATTAGCAGTTTGTTCATAGTGAAAAATGAAGCCACTGCCAATCAGACATTTGCATAGTGGATCAACTTCTGATGGTACTTTCCTGAATTCCACACCTATAATATGTTTGCACATACTGATGAATATTTGCAGCTGATGTTCAGTCCAGTTCCTGTGTGACAGACGCCAGTCTTTCTCCCTGTGTCCTTCCTTAAGAATAGTGCCATCCTTCCACTGAGACTGTTTCTGATGAGGCTCCATTGAGCAGTAGATGGATCCCTCAGCTCATCTAATCGTCCTATTTCTTAACACGTGTCAGAAACTGAACAATTAGAGGGGTTGTTGACTCCTCCTTGATGTGCGTAAAACAAGACAGTTTTCTGAGTTTCTGTCTGTTGAGAGTTTTCTGCTAATGAGAAAACCTGTCGGAAAAGTGACTCTAAAAAAAGAAAGAAAAGTCTTTTCCCGCACAATACCTCATCCTAGGATGTTTTAATAAAATTATTTAGCGCCGATTTCTGAGTACAGGCGCGGCACTTTTTTTCCACTAAGGGTTACTTTACACGTACAAGGAGTTGAGACCTGTATGAAATTATTTGCAAGATTACAAGCATTAAGAAATACTAATATTGATTAGAGGGGTTGTTGACTCCTCCTTGGGGTGTGTAAAACAAGGCCGTTTTCTTTGAGGGTTTCTGTCTGTCGAGAGTTTTCTGCTAATGAGAAAACCTGTTGTAAAAGGAGCTCAAAAAAATGAAGAAAAACTCTTTACTTTGGTCTGAGAAGGAGTGGCTGCACAAAACCAAAATACCTCATCGGGGTGTTTTAATTGTTTAAGTAAGAACGATTTCTGAATATGTGCGCGGTGCTCTTTTCACTTAGGGGTATTATTTTTTTTAACACATACAAGCAATGGTGTAGCTTGCCTCCACCCGGCACTATATATAAATACAATCCGTTACTAGTCGGATAATCTTAAAGGTTTTTATTTTATTGCGCCTGTAACGTAAGAAAGTAAAATAAAGCCGCTATTGAAAAAAGAAATAGCTCTTTACTGAGAAAATGGTTATCAAGATCACTTGTTCCCTCTCTTTTCCTCTCTCTCCCTCTTTGTGCTGATGTAACAGGGTCATAAATCACATTGTTATAATTACACAAAATGTGTTCTAAACCCCCAAACCGTTCCTTTTATACCTGACCTTTAGGACCTCCAAGCCTGTAGTTATGTCAGTTAGAGCCCCTCCTCATTCTTTTCTTCTTCTTTGGTGCAACCTTATAAATACAGTGTACCCCTTTTGCCTCTCCCCTTTTCTACAATTCCCCTGTGGGAGAGGTTGGTGTAATTTCTTTCCCAACACTTTAAAACCCACATATAATTCATATTTAGCCACCCTGATGTTTTTGATTGCGATTTTAGTTCAATTATTGTTATTATTAAGCCTGTTTTTGTTAGATGTTATAAGTGTGTAGTATGTGTGCATCATAAATGTGTTTTAGGCGCCATAAATGCTAGCATGGATATATATACTCCTTGCTAGCTTGGAAGTTGTGGTGGGTTGAGCTAACCCTCTTCCCCACCGTTTGTATTTGGTTGTAGGAGCTGGAGTGGGCAAATTATTTACTTGGAGGCCTTTCTTTCTTTTACCGTTTTTATCAGGTATGTCGGATTTCATGTTGTTGTTTTTGTTTTATCAAATATGTTACGTGTAAATGCATATTTTATGTTTAATGTAATAATAAATGCCAGCCCTTTTCTACAATTCCCCTGTGGGAGAGGAGCTGGAGTGGGCAAATTATTTACTTGGAGGCCTTTCTTTCTTTTACCGTTTTTATCAGACACAACGCAGAAACACACCGGTTACACTGACAATCATCAAAATTTCGTGATACACCGTCATATTTACATTATTTGTACAGTACGAATGATTTGCTTTGGTACCTGGTCGAACTTCAGTTCTCCTCCGTCTGCCTGTCTGCGTTTCTCCAACAGCGCACTAGCAGGCAGCAGCTGCCCCGCCCCCTCGCTCAGTCGCTTAGTGTCTGAGCTCCGATCATACCAATATTAGGTGGGATTTACGCACAGTCGTAAATTCCCACAGTGTGCACTATGTGCTTCGAATAATGTGTGTAGTTTTTGTTTTATACAGTTGTCAGCAAGGCATCTAACTATGAAAAAATTACACTCCAAAAGACCCCGGGCTTCTGAAAAAACAACCCGGGCTTAAGCCCAGTAAGCCCCCCCCCCCCGCTGTCAGTGCACAGTAGCTCACTCCGCACAAACATGTAAACAGCTGCGATAGAAATGTCTGATTACCTCGAGTCTGTTGAAAAGGTGGGAGGAGAAAACAGCTGAAGTATTAAAAACTGCTTCACTGTCTAAAAATACATGAACTGAACTGAATTTAATTCTTTTAAAATCCTCTAAATGTTTCTTTCAGCTGTAAAAACTTTATTGATACTACATTACAGTTACAGAGTATTACTTCAGTTATATTAGTATATACTTGTATTTAATTATGATGAACACATTAAACTCTGAGCTGGATTTAATTCATTTAAAGTTAATGTCAGCCTGTAGTTTTCTATGTGACTCCAACTGAGGATTTTAAAAGGAGATTCTTTGATTTGAACCAAATTCATGTTGATTTTCAGACTTTATTAATTTTGTTGATAATTTCGCTGATATAAAGTGATTCTATTATTTTATTAATTGCTGAATCTGGTCAGAGAAAGAAATAAAAACTTGGTGAAATGATATCAAGTTACTGATGTTTCTGACAAAGTCACACAGTCAGAAACATCAGTGAGACCTTACATTCATTCAAAAACAAAGTGCTCTTATTGTGGAAATCTGCCTCCTTCCCCCTCCCACCTGTCCTGCTTCAGGTGGAGTCCCGCCTCCTTCCAGGAAGCAGCTCACCTGTGTGTCCGTGTTTAGTGTCCAGGTGTGGAGTGGAGCTTGTTGTTGGTGTGTGAAGAAACTGTAAGTTTGCTTTGTTTCCTCCTTTAACAGTTTGTCTTTAGGAACTTTACTGTTTGTTCAGCTCATGTTTGATTTCTTCACACAACAAACTGTGTGTGTTTGTATTTCCGGTCTCTCCATTAAAGTCAGTGTGTAATGTTTTCCAACAAGGCCGAGTGTCTCCACTATTTTCTGTTAGTGTGTGATCAGAGTCTGGGAATCAGAGTAAACACACTGAATGTGGCCTGAGCTCCACCGGAGAGCCGCTCAGCTCCGGATGTTTTTATTTACACGGACAGCAGGAGACAGAGAGCGGACTTTGTAAATGAATGTGTTAGATACAGGTTCAACATGTCAGTCTTAAAAATACAGTGTCACAAACTGTTGGCTCCTCTCCAAAAGGAAGAAGTGTTACAAAACACACAAAACTGAAACTCAACTTAGAACTACAGCTAGATCTGAAAAAAGTTAAAGTAGAAATAAAAACTGCACACACAAACTAAAACTAAATTATTGAGAATGATCAATGAAATGATTTTGGAAAACTGATTAACATTTTACAGGAAATGGCCTGTTAGTGTCATTAGTTTGGCTAAAAAAAAAAAAAAAAAGACCGAGTCGCTGCTTTCAAAAAGTTCAGCTTTTATCATAAAATCTGCATTAATCTACGTCAGTCCAGCCTCTGACACCCTAAATATGTAATAAATAAAAAATCAAATATAAACTGAAACAAGCAAACTCACCGTGGAAACTAACTGAAACTAAACAGAATTAAAAACACAAAGTGAAAAAGAAATACAAATAAAAGCTAATCAGAAATTACAAAACTATAACAGCCTTGCTGTCTGTGGATATGTTTTGGGTGGAGGTTTCAGCCACCACAGATGTCTTCCTTCATTTGTCTGTCAGTCAGTGAGATCATTTAAAGATGGTTACATATCTGCCACAGTGTTAAGTTGAAGTCCTCACCCTTTGTATTCAGAGGCAGCAGGTGGAGGGACAGCAGAGGACTTTCTTTTTTAAAACAAATTTGATTCAGCAGCCTCTGTTAAAAATATCACGAACTGTCCGCTCAGACTGTTCACACTGAAACAAAGATGGAGGATAAAATATGTTTTACATTTCTCAGACTGAACAAAAGTTACTGTATTAAATTTAAAACACTGTTAATAAATCGGAACATTTAAAGATGCTTCAGTCACAGTTTTTATATTAATAGTAAGTCAGATGTTGAGCTTTGATGTGAAAAAAGTTTTGCTTTTTTCCTGGTGAGGAAAAAAGTTTGAAAGAAATCAGTTTTAAGTTTTATATATACACATTTGATTTGTACGGGACTCATATTTTAATACTAAAGTAAACCTTTTGTCTTCTGTCTGTACAAAATACCAGATATTAAAGTGCAGATGTTACAGATGTTTATATCTATATTTTATTGTGAAACAGAACAAATGAACAGTTTAGCACAAACAAGCGTTAACATGTAGATATTGTGCTAAACTGCAGTGAATATGAACTCAAACTTTGACTTTTAGAAGATTAAACTTTATAGTGACGTGTAGGAGACAACAGATGAACACTAACTTTGACATTTGAATACAAACGAGTGATTCTGAGGATTTTTTTTCTCACCTCTCATCATCTTATAATATATTTGCATTGTTCTTCATAAACAGTAAAAAAATCACATCAGTGGATCTATTTTACTGTTTTTAATGGCAGCATGGACAGAAGTTTTATATCTCTGTGTTTATTTTTGAGGGGATCACTGTATATCAGTACTGTTATAGTTTAATATTATTTCTGTACAACTGCTTGAGCAAAAAAAGCTTAAAGTTTGAAACCAGGACTTTAACTTTGATCAGAATTTCCATAGTGAGTTAAAAATATTTGCACAGCAGCTCCGAGAACTTTTATCAACATTTCTTTGAATCCTCTAAATTTCATTCATGGGTGTTGGACTGTTCATAGGTCTCAATAAAGTTTGTTTCAAAAGAAAAAGACTGACACAGACACGTCATCCGTGTGTGTTCATGTCATATGAAACTTAGAGTGGAAAATTCCTTCTTATGCTGCATTCAGGAGCACCAGTAAAACCTCGGTTCTCTGGAGATTAGAAACACTTTGGGTCACTTTGAATGGCGGCCATGAAAACGAGATTCTTGTATCAGAACCAAGAAATGTTGATTTTTTAGGGAACATTACTGATAATTAAGAATTTAAAGAAAGACACACATATTTAATTATTTTAATAAAAGCTGAACCTGCTCAGTGGAAAAACAGAAATGAGATGAGATTAAATCTGACATCGCGAAGTTAAACAGTCAGAAACTCTTCTGAAAATCTGCCTCCTCCCCCCTGTGCTGAGCTTCAGGTGGAGTCCCGCTCCTCCTATAGCAGTTTGTCTTTAGGAACTTTAGGGGCTTTTTTCTCCTCATGAACATGATGTGAGACAGAGGACAGAGCTGCTTGTGTTCTGCTTTTTGGGGTTTCCCTCAATAAGCAGCTCCCTTTATGTTCTCAGTTCTTCTGCATCTAATGTCAGCATGTGAGTCATCTTCAAACACAAGCTTAACATGTTTTCATTTTCATTTCATTTCATGCATCTGTAGGATTCATGGAAAAAGCACTGATTCAGGTCACTAACCAGGTTCAGGGGAATGCTAGAGTATCTAGTGAGTAACTAAGTAATGTACTGCATTAATTTTAAGAAAAGCAAGAAGAAAAACCCGAACAGAGCAAATCAGCATGTGAACTTTACCCTGACTCAGTCTGAGCAGTCAAACGGCTTTTTTTTTGTTTTGTTTTTGGAGTAACACATAAAGGTGTGACACACACACACACACACACACACACACACACACACACACACACACACACAGTTAAATCCAATCTGAAGTGAGACTCAAAGTTCAGTTTGTACATAGACAGTAAAAAAACTGCATTTACAGTATTTCACATTATTGAGTACACCCCTCACATTTTTGTAAATATTTTATTCTATCTTTCTATGGGGATACACTGTGGATATGACACTTTGATACAATGTAAAGTCAGTGTACAGCTTGTATAACAGTGTAAAATTGCTGTCACCTTAAAATATGCCAACATACAGCCATTAATGACAAACCCGCAGGCAAGAGAGGTGTGTACACCTCTAAGTGAAAATGTCCAAACTGTCAATATTTTGTGTGGCCACCATTATTTTCCAACACTGCCTTAACTCTGTTGGGCATGGAGTTCACTAGAACTTCACAGGGTTCCACTGGAATCCTCTTCCACTCCTCTATGATGACATCTTGGAGCTGGTGGATGTTAGAGACTTGCACTCCTCCACCTTCCATTTGAGGATGCCCCACAGATGCTCAACAGGGTTTAGGTCATGCTTGGCCAATCACGTATCTTTACACTCAGTTTATTTAGCATGGCACTGGTCTTTATGGAGGTGTGTTTGGGCTGTTATCATGTTGGAAAACTGTCCTGTGGCCCAGTTTCTGAATGGAGGGGATCCTGCTCTGATTCAGTACGTCACAGTACATATTGGCATTCATGGTTACCTCAGTTAATTGTACTTCCTCAGTGCCAGCAGCACTCATGCAGCCCCAAACAATGACATCCCACCACTATGCTTGACTGTAGGCAAGAGACACTTGTCTTGGTACTCCTCACCCGGTTGCTGGTACACATCCCTGACACCATCTGAACCAAATAAGTTTATCTTGGTCTCATCAGACCAGGTAATTCATGTCCTTAGTCTACTTGTCCTCAGCAAACTGTTTGTGGGCTTTCTTGTGCATTATCTTTAGAGGAGGCTTCCTTGTGGGACGACAGCCATGTGATGCAGTGTGTGGCATATGGTAACAAGTCCTTTTTAAAAATCGTGTTTGACTTTATGCTTTTCTGTGTAGTTCCTGGGATGTTTAGAACTCAAATTGCACTGCTGGAAAGAGTTTATTTTAATGCACATGCTGTTTTTTGGCAAATTTGCATTATAATATTTATTGGGCGACTGTGGTTCAGGGGTTTGGGAAGCTCATCTGTAACCGGAAGATTGCCGGTTCGATCCCCAGCTCTCTCTGTGCTGGTCGTTGTGTCCTTGGGTAAGACACGTTACCCTACCTACCGCCTACTGGTGGTGCCCAGAGGGGCCAATGGCGCAATATGGCAGCCTTGCTTCTGTCAGTCTGCCCCAGGGCAGCTGTGGCTACAACTGTAGCTTGCCTCCACCAGTGTGTGAATGTGAGACTGAATGAATAGTGGAATTGTAAAGTGCTTTGGGTGCCTAGAAAAGCGCTATAGAAATGCAATCCAATCCATGATTATTTACGTTTGTTCTGCAGTATATGAAAATTGGTGTATTTCAAAAACAAAACTATGAAGACACTCAAAATAAATTTCCTATGGTGGGAAACTATTTTGTGCAATGTTTTTATATTTACAGTTTAAATTTCCTCTAACTAGAAATGCATGTAAAAACAACAAAAACGAATTTCAATTTTTTTGTACTTTATTGCACTTTTTTTGCAATTTATATAATTACTATGCACTTAATGCATACATATTCTTAAAATTTGGGCTATAATGGTTGTATTGATGTATAGCAACTCAAAATGTTCCCAAAAATGGCACTACAGCATGTAAAAATATAGAGATAAGCTCTGGCAGACTTGGTTCTATGGTAGGTCTTAAAGGGTTAAACTGCCACTGTGCTGCGCTCCGTTTTAGGGTGTTGGCAATATTCTCATAGACTAGGCCGTCTTTATGTAGAGTAACAAGTCTCTGTTTCAGATCCTCAGAGAATTCTTTACCATGATGTGCCATGTTAAACTTCCAGTGATCACTATGAGAGAGGGTGAGAGCAGTAACACCAAATTCAACACACCTGTTTCCCATTTACCCCTGAGACCTTGTAATACTAACGAGTCACATGACCCCAGGGAGGGAAAATGGCTAATTGGGCACAATTTGGACATTTTCACTTAGGAGTGTACTCACTTTTATTGCCAGCAGTTCAGATATTAATGGCTGTGTGTTGAGTTATTTAGAGGGCACATCAATTTTACACTGTTATACAAGCTGTACACTGACTCTACTTTGTATCAAAGTGTCATATCCTCAATGTATCCCCATGGAAAGATAGAATAAAATATTTACAAAAATGTAAGGGGAGCTCTCACTTTTGTGAGATACTAGAGATGAAGGAACAGTTGTTAGTGGAATTCTTCATTCATTCATGTGATTTCAGGATTCAGTAAATGTGACACGTGTCAGCTCCATGTCATCAAACTCAGTACCGATCTGTTCATCATTAGAATCCAGAGTGATTTTCCTGCCTCCATCAGTCTGTGGAGGAGGTGGAGAGGAGCTGTTGCTCTCACTGACACACTGACTGCAGAATGAGCTCAGCTGCTGCGGGGTGGACACATCTGTTTGACCATAACCAGTTATTGTGTCTGTTGGAGGTCGGGGGTCTTTATAAATAATGCATAGATGTAGTGTAGAACTGAATTAAACATGCTGACTTTATCTGCTTAAAAATCCTTCGTTACAAATATTGGATCTGCTTCAACAGGAAGTAATTATGACAACAATACAAAGGTTGTTGGGTTTGATATTTAGACTGACTTAATTAGATAATGGTAAATGCTAAATGGCCTGTATTTGTATAGCGCTTTACTAGTCCCTAAGGACCCCAAAGTGCTTTACACATCCAGTTATCCACCCATTCACACACTGGTGATGGCAGCTACATTGTAGCCACAGCCACCCTGAGGCGCACTGACAGAGGAAACATTACACAACGTCCACATAAACACAAGTACAGAAACAAACTGTCACTTCTAAATTTCCTTATTAATAGTGAATCAGTGTGTGTCAGTGAATGCATCGTGTGTGCTTCACGGCTCCATCTAGTGGACTGATAGTAGAGCAGCTGATGGCAGCTTCCTCTGCCTCACACTGCTGTCTGACTGCATTCAGCTGACACTGAGATGAAGCAGGAAAGAAGCAGCTGATATTTGGACAGCACACATGATGGAAAGGAGGATTTCAGTTGATGTGCACATGAATGATTTGTGTTTCCTCTGCAGGTGAAGGTAGAAAGTGTGTGTGAACTGATGTGAATCATGTGACCTGGTTTCTAGGTCACATGACAGGTCAGAGGTCAGCAACTGTAACTCAGTTACTCCTGTTAATGTGAACTCGCTGAGTGTTTGTGGTTTACCTCTCAGACTGACTGAAGATGATGATGGAGGAAGAGGAGGACAGAGCAGAGTCTGCAGGGCCCAGCTGTCCATCTGTGACCAGTGACCGGTCCAAACATGACCCTCCAGAGTTCAGGGTGAACCTGGACCAATGAGGTCAGAGAGCTGAACTCACTGAGTAACAGAAATAATTCTGCACTGACATTATAATCAGTGTTGATTCTGGTTGATTTTCTGACTGTTTGTGAGCTGAGAGGAAATGAAAATGAATTTGTAACAAAAATCAGTTTTGTCCAGTTTTCCTTTAAAAAGCTGAACTCTAATCTAAGAGGATGTTACTGACAGGAAACAGCTGCATTATCTGCAGTCTGATCACAGCTGCTTCAATCATGTTTGTGTCTGCAGAGGTCAGAGGTCACAGTCTGCAGGGTCCAGCTGTCCGTCTGTGAGGAGTGATGTGTCCAAAGATCATGATCCTCCACTCTTCAGTGCTGAACCTGGACCAACGAGGTCAGAGAGCTGTGATGACTCCTTTACATGTTTGTGTTTCCTGGATAAATCTGACCTGAAACATCCTCAGATTGTTACAAAGATTCATTAAAAAGAAAACAATGAAAGAGAAAAGATCCAAATGTTAGACTTGGTCATTTGCTGTTTGAGGACAGTGATGCTCATATCTGTGGGGAAAGTGTGACCTGAGTGGGTTCATGTTTGTCTTTAAAGAGCTGCTCTGATTCTCTTTGTGTCTGATCTGTTAAACAGTCTGAGAGGTCACACAGAGACCCAGCAGCTAAAGCCTGGATCATACTGGCTGCTGTTACTCCATCAGGACAACACTGAACCACAGTGGTGTGGATGTAGTGGATAAATCCCACCATACTGATGCTCAGATTTAATCACAGGGAACAAAACCAGATGTTACCTTCAGATTGTGACCTTTGGAGTGGACGATGCAGATTTCAATAGAGAATAAATGTTTTTCAGCTGTGAAAAAAGAATCTAATTTTCTGAACTGAAAAAACATGGTGACTATAACACAACATTTCCACTGTATTCATAGAATGAATGTAAAACTTTCAGACATTCATTAAATATGCAAAATGTCCACAGAAACATCAGTGGGTCAGATGTGAAGCACTCAGTGATTTTGATAAAATGACTCATCAGTTAGTGATCTGTACTACACTGATCTACCACGTTAGTAAAGCTGGTGTTCTGGTGGTGGAGGGAGACCACGGATCATGTTCTGGTTTTGGAGCAGTGATCTGCTGATGGTTCAGTTTAATGAGCTTCTTCAAAATCATCCCTGACATCACCACAGAAAGGACGTCCATGAAAACAGACTGAAAATTACTGATATGTTCACAATCTGAGAGTTTAAAACTTGACAGACTTGATTCAGATTAAGTTATTTGAGCAGAAACTCCTGGATCTTTATCCTGTGCTTGAAGTAATTCTTCATGGTTCCTCCACAGAGTGGACCAGCAGAGCTCAGAGGTTCCCAGTGGTCAGTCTGCCCAGCAGCATCAAACACAGCTGGACTCCATATTTATGGTCTGTACATGTACAACAACTACTGTTACATCTATTCTGTTCACAGTCATCTCCATGCTGCTCTTTGTAGACCAGTGGATCGTCAGTGTGTCCAACATGGATCTGATGTTTGGCTCCATGATTTCAGTCTGATTGGCTCATTCATAAATATTCTGTTCCAGCTGCTGGAGGACAACATCATCACTTTTGTGAAGAACGAGCTGAAGAAGATCCAGAAGGTTCTGAGTCCAGATTACCCAGAATGCTTAGAGAGTCAGAGGAGCAGCAGCAGAGAGGCATTTGTGAAGATCACAGTGGACTTCCTCAGGAGAATGAAGCAGGAGGAGCTGGCTGACCGTCTGCAGAGCAGTAAGAGGATTTATCTAAAGATTTAAGATGTTGGATTAATGAACATTTTCCAGAGATGGAAGATGGAGCAACATGTTTTAAAGATTATTTCTTTTTGGAATTAAGTGTTTGTTTCCACTTTTAAATGATATTTTACACATTTCTTCTCATTCAGAACTTCATGCTGCAGTTTGTCATCGTAACCTTAAATCTGCACTGAAGAAGAAGTTCCAGTGTGTGTTTGAGGGCATCGCTAAAGCAGGAAACCCAACCCTTCTGAATCAGATCTACACAGAGCTCTACATCACAGAGGGAGGGACTGCAGAGGTCAATGATGAACATGAGGTCAGACAGATTGAAACAGCATCCAGGAAACCAGACAGACCAGAAACAACAATCAGACAAGAAGACATCTTTAAAGCCTCACCTGGAAGAGATGAACCAATCAGAACAGTGCTGACAAAGGGAGTGGCTGGCATTGGGAAAACAGTCTTAACACAGAAATACAGCCTGGACTGGGCTGAAGACAAAGCCAACCAGGACATCCAGTTCATATTTCCATTCACTTTCAGAGAGCTGAATGTGCTGAAAGAGGAAAAGTTCAGCTTGGTGGAACTTGTTCATCACTTCTTTACTGAAACCAAAGAAGCAGGAATCTGCAGCTTTGAAGACTTCCAGGTTGTGTTCATCTTTGATGGTCTGGATGAGTGTCGACTTCCTCTGGACTTCCACAAAACTACAATCCTAACTGACCCTGGAAAGTCCACCTCAGTGGATGTGCTGCTGATGAACCTCATCAGGGGGAAACTGCTTCCCTCTGCTCGCCTCTGGATAACCACACGACCTGCAGCAGCCGATCAGATCCCTCCTGACTGTGTTGGCATGGTGACAGAGGTCAGAGGGTTCACTGACCCACAGAAGGAGGAGTACTTCAGGAGGAGATGAGGAGCAGGCCGGCAGGATCATCTCCCACATCAAGACATCACGAAGCCTCCACATCATGTGCCACATCCCAGTCTTCTGCTGGATCACTGCTACAGTTCTGGAGGATGTGCTGGAAACCAGAGAGGGAGGACAGCTGCCCAAGACCCTGACTGAGATGTACATCCACTTCCTGGTGGCTCAGGCCAAAGTGAAGAAGGTCAAGTACGATGGAGGAGCTGAGACAGATCCACACTGGAGTCCAGAGAGCAGGGAGATGATGGAGTCTCTGGGAAAACTGGCTTTTGATCAGCTGCAGAAAGGAAACCTGATCTTCTATGAATCAGACCTGACAGAGTGTGGCATCGATATCAGAGCAGCCTCAGTGTACTCAGGAGTGTTCACACAGATCTTTAAAGAGGAGAGAGGACTGTACCAGGACAAGGTGTTCTGCTTCATCCATCTGAGTGTTCAGGAGTTTCTGGCTGCTCTTCATGTCCATCTGACCTTCATCAACTCTGGAGAAAATCTGCTGGAACAACAACAAACAACCTCCAGGAAGTCTGAAACAGGAAAATCTGCAGAGAAACACTTCCACCAGTGTGCTGTGAACAAGGCCTTACAGAGTCCAAATGGACACCTGGACTTGTTCCTCCGCTTCCTCCTGGGTTTTTCTCTGCAGACCAATCATAATCTCCTACGCGGTCTGCTGACACAGACAGGAAGTAGTTCACAGACCAATCAGGAAACAGTCCAGTACATCAAGGAGAAGCTCGATGAGAATCTGTCTGCAGAAAAAAGCATCAATTTGTTCCACTGTCTGAATGAACTGAATGATCGTTCTCTAGTAGAGGAGATCCAACAGTCCATGAGATCAGGACGTCTGTCCTATGATACAATTTCTCCTGCTCAGTGGTCAGCTCTGGTCTTCATCTTACTGTCATCAGAAAAAGATCTGGATGTGTTTGACCTGAAGAAATACTCTGCTTCAGAGGAAGGTCTTCTAGGGCTGCTGCCAGTGGTCAAAGCCTCCAACAAAGCTCTGTAAGTAACTCTGTGATTAGTCTTATATTTATAACACAAACCGTGTAATGTGTGATGAACCCTTAAAAAATGATAGCAGCAGGAAATGTCAGAGTTTCTTAAACATTTCTGTCAGCTTTTATCAAAGTCATATCCTGATTATCCTGTAAGTAAATTTTATTAATACAGCTCCTTTTTAAAGACTGTGATGGACCCATAGGTGATAATCGTCAACTCAATCATTTCTCCTCTGATCTCATTGCTCTGCGTCAGTGCACTTCTCAGTTGGAGATGAGTTCACTTCTATATAATACAATCAGCCTCACAAGTACAGTTCCCCAGGATATGCAGATGCTGGCAGATTTAATCACATTCATTATGATTCTTCTGATTTCCTGGTGCCCGATCTTTTTGCTTGCTTTTCTGTCAGTCTCTCCAATCACTTTGACTGCGCACAGTCTGTAAACCTTGACAAATTGTGACAGAAATGCAATGATCAGTAAGGACCCAGAGGACACTGACATCTACACTGTGGATAAGGAGGCATGAGACTTTATGTCACTGTGGGGCGTGGTCTCTGGCCTACTGCAGTGGAGGGGAGGTACAGTGAGCCCTCAGGGCAGTGACGGGGGAAACAGGTGGAGGCTGCTGTGGCGCCGGCCCCCTCCCTTTTGCTGTCGGTGGCGTTGCATCGGATGGGGGAGGGCAACGATTTGCAAATTTTTACAGAGACTTTCCGCGCCAAAGCACTGGTGTGTCGTTGGCCAGAGGAGAAGTGGGCGCTGTTGCTGCAGCTGCTACTGTCAGGGGAGGCCAAGATGGCGGCCCTGACTCTGCCTCCGGTGTCCCCAGGAGACTTCAATTAGGACTGGGCGATATGACCCAAAATTCATATCTAGATATTTTTTAGCTGGATGGCGATATACGATATATATCTCGATATATTTTTTTAAAGCCATAAAGTAAGAACAAAAAGAGAGTTCTTAGTCAAAGCTGTGTCCCAGATGTCACACAGGCACTTTTATTAACATACAGCATAGATGTACATGAAAAAATTACTCAAATAAATAATTAGCATTTAATAAATAATAATGCTCTATAAATAAAAGAAAACAATGTTGTTTTTGTGCATAACAAAAAGTTCGCAATTGTGCAGTCAACATGTAAACTAACAGACGCTGAGCATAATAACAAAGACAGACAGATTTCACAGCTGCTCTGTTCCCAAGTTCTACTACGTGACTGACAGCCTGGAGTTTGAAATGCTCTTTGTAACCACATCGCTGAACAGGTGCAATTTATGGTCCTTATAGGCACACAATATGGTAATATTACGTTGAAGCACAGTAGATAGATCCAGACTACGGTAGCAGCAATGCTCGGACAATCCATCAAGCGGTGCAGCTCCGTAGCTTACCAAAGTCATACTAAAACATTTTTTGACAGATTGCTGAGCGCCGTGTCCCACATAAAATCGGTTTGCGGTCATCAAGCACAACCAGAATTCATACATAAGGCGCACTGTCAACTTTTGAGAAAATGAAAGGATTTTAGGATCTTATATCTCGTATAAAAATATATCGATATTTTTAAAAAAAAAAAACTCAACATATCGCCCAGCCCTAACTTGATGTGTGCTGCAGTTGTGGATCATCTGGGCCTCTCCCTGGAGGACCATCCAGCCAGCCGGATGACTGGAGGGGAGCGGCTGTTTGCCTGGGCCAGAAACTGCAGAATGGAATGGTTGGCTTTGACCTGGGCTATCAGAAGAAGGCTCGCATGATATCACATATTGTTTGCTGCGCAGAATTACCTGCATTTCCTGTTGCGGAATGACAGGCTGTATTGAGTGAGTCACGGCACTCACACCGAAGAAACACACACCTAGCTGTTGGTGCTGCGATGCCGCCTGGAATATAATTTCCCGGCAGCTCATTATATCCCATTGGCAGGGCATGTGGGATGAAACAAAACTCTGGAGAGAATAACATCCCGATTTTATTGGCCAGACATCCAAGCAGATGTGTTTTCCCCCGTTCCTGGTCATACTTCACTCATTGAGCACCATTCTGCCTGAACATAAAAGGCAAATTGTTCAGAGGGAATTGGCTAAGATGTTAAAGTTGGGAGTAATAGAAGTGAATACCGATACTCTACCACATACTGATACCACATACTACCACATACTGATACTCTACCACATACTGATACCACATACTACCACATAGTGATACTCTACCACATACTGATACTCTACCACAAAGCGAGCGAACACCAAGTGTTCGCTCGCTTTGTGGTAGAGTATCACTTCCTGTTCCTGCTCAAACACAGTGGAGTTTCTGAGTAGCTTTTCTGCTTAGCAATTTAATTAAAATCTTTTAGATGCATTCCTTTTTCAGAGGATAATCTTCACGTGCTTCATCTGAAGCACCCTTTCTGTGTGCTCACTACCTAATTTATAGCCAAAGTATTCACTCACTGTCTCTGTACTGTTTCGCTAGCTTAGCTTAGCTCGTAGCCGACTCGTTAGCACCATGGCTACTTCACTTGTCCCTCCTGCACTTTCCTGCTCATTGTGTCAGATGTTTAGCTACTCCTCAACCTTGTTTAGCAGTAATGATACCTGTAACAAATGTAGCATATTTGCAGCTCTGGAGGCCAGGATTACTGAATTGGAGACTCGGCTTCGCACCCTTCATTCACCCGTAGCTAGCCAGGCCCCTGTAGCTGGTGCAGCCGAAGATAGCGTAGGCCCCGCTAGCTGTTCCCCGGCAGACCCCAAGCAGCTGGGGAAAGAGGGCAGCTGGGTGACGGTGAGGAGGAAGCATAGTCTTAAACAGAAGCCCCAGGTACACCACCAACCTGTTCATGTGTCTAACCGGTGATTCTGTTCTCAGACATGTGAAGCTAGAGCAGGGGTAGGCAACCTTTCTGATGGCGAGTGCCATTTAAAATTTCCTCAGAAGTCAGTGTGCCATATGATTGCATTAGCAATAAATTTAATAACGCTCTATATGAACAGTTACACATTATATAGAACCACTTTATAGAATTATATTTGTTTGCAAATGTTGGCAGCTATCAGCGAATAGTTATCAGCTATTTTGAAACAAAAAGATGGCTGGACTACTGTAATTCTTTATTATCAGGATGTCCTAAAAACTCGCTGAAAAGCCTTCAGTTAATCCAAAATGCTGCAGCAACAGTACTGACAGGGACTAGAAAGAGAGAGCATATTTCTCCTGTTTTGGCTTCCCTTCATTGGCTTCCTGTTAAATCCAGAATTGAATTCAAAATCCTGCTCCTCACACACAAGGCCTTAAATAATCAGGCCCCATCTTATCTTAATGACCTTGTAGTGCCATATCACCCTATTAGAGCACTTCGCTCTCGCTCTGCAGGCCTACTTGCTGTCCCTAGAGTATTTAAAAGTAGAATGGGAGGGAGAGCCTTCAGTTTTCAGGCCCCTCTTCTGTGGAACCAGCTTCCAGTTTGGATTCGGGAGACAGACACTATCTCTACTTTCAAGATTAGGCTTCAAACTTTCCTTTTTGCTAAAGCATATAGTTAGGGCTGGACCAGGTGACCCTGAATCCTCCCTTAGTTATGCTGCAATAGACGTAGGCTGCCGGGGATTCCCATGATGCATTGAGTTTTTCCTTTCCAGTCACCTTTCTCACTCACCATGTGTTAATAGACCTCTCTGCATCGAATCATATTTGTTATTAATCTCTGTCTCTCTTCCACAGCATGTCTTTATCCTGTTTTCCTTCTCTCACCCCAACCGGTCACAGCAGATGGCCCCGCCCCTCCCTGAGCCTGGTTCTGCCGGAGGTTTCTTCCTGTTAAAAGGGAGTTTTTCCTTCCCACTGTCGCCAAAGTGCTTGCTCATAGGGGGTCATATGATTGTTGGGTTTTTCTCTGTATTTATTATTGTGCGATCTACTGTGCAATATAAAGCGCCTTGAGGCGACTTTTGTTGTGATTTGGCGCTATATAAATAAAATTGAATTGAATTGAATTGAAGTGGTTCACAGTTTGTGGTGTAGCCCCATAGTTCCTGTGGTGAGGAAGGATGGGTCTATACGGTTCTGTGTAGACTATCGCAAGGTGAACAAAGTGTCACAGCTTGATGCTTACCCCATGCCCGGGGTTGACGACCTCTTGGGCACTGCCCGCCTTTTCACTACATTGGATTTTACCATGGGCTACTGGCAGATTCCCTTATCTGCAGAGTCCAGGGAAAAAATAGCTTTCTCCAATCTGTACGGTTTGTACCAATCTGTCACACTTCTGTTCGGGTTGTTTGGAGCCCCTGCCAACCTCCAGTGCCTCATGGACCGGATACTGCAGCTGCATGCTGTGTATGCTGCTGCCTACTTGGATGATGTTATCATCCACAGTGATACCTGGGTGGACCATGTGCAGCGAGTGGTTGCGTCCTGGAGTCTTTGAGGCCGGCAGTGCTCACAGCAAACCTGAAGAAATGTGTGCAGTTGGATGAAGGTACAATATTTAGGGTACCACTTGGGGGTCGGGCAGGCAGGTGTGTCCTCAGGTGGAGTAGGCTCGGTCGGATGTGGCCCATCCCTCAGTCGGGGGGTGGGAGTATGTGGTGGTGTTGTGATAACTGGTCTGCCTGTGGAGGGCCAGTATAGTGAGTTCTCAGGGCATTATCACAGTGATGGGAGAAACTGGTGTGTGCGGGAACTAATGGCTCTCTCTTCTCTAAATATGTAGTGACTGTGGGGACATGCGAGAGAGGAGTTTGTGATGTTAGTGGAGTAGCACAGAATGAAGCTGCTCCTGGAGACACCTGTAGCTTACAGTGAAGCATTTAGTCAACAAAGCCAAATAAATAGATTAAGTGACACTGAAATCCCATGCGTGTTCGGTCGCTTGTTACACACTGCTTTGTGGAGAACTCTGATGTGATGTCTAACTACTGTATCTGCTTTTGCAGAAATTATTTCTATAAAAACTTTACTGTTTCAGTCTCTCAGAATCTCTAAATCATTTGTTAACCTAAGTGAGATCAAAGGACTTTTGCAGTCTTAGAGTCTAATTAGCCCTCACTCACCAGGATCTGCGCCAGCCTTCCCTTTTACTGCTGAATGCTTACACACTTGCTTATCATCTGTTCACAGAATGAGTAGTTATCACTTGTTTAGCATAGGATTTAATGAGCAAGTTCCAGGTCTTTGATATTTTGCCCCTGTGTAAATATAACGTTTTTAAGTCAACCATAAATAGTAATGCACACTGACATTTGTCTTTCTTGTAAAGGTTCAAGATATGAAGTGATTTGAATGAATCGCAAACCGTTTGTGATTAAATGATAATTTTTCAAATTGTTTTTGTTCTTTTTAGTCTGAGTGTCCCTAAACTCTCAGAGAGAGGCTATGAAGCTCTGTCCTCAGTTCTCAGCTCCCGGTCCTCTAGTCTGAGAGAGCTGAACCTGAGTATCAACACCCTGCAGGATTCAGCACTGAATCTTCTGTCTGCTTCAGTGAAGAGTCCAGAGTGTACACTGAAAACACTCAGGTCAGCTCATCTAATATTCTGCGTTCTTTATGACTTGACATAAGAAATCAGTTAAAATTCTAAGCAAATCAAGGTTAACTTTTATTGTTGTGTTTTATGAAATACATTTGAGAGAGGGAGAGAAAGAAATAACTTTTTATTCTGAAGTTATGGTAATCTTCTATATTTCTAACCTTTTAACATGAGAAGGCAACAGATTTTTAAAAATGTTCGTTTCCCCCAGACTGAGTCTCTGTAACTTGTCAGAGACGAGCTATGAAGCCCTGTCTTCAGTTCTCAACTGCCAGTCCTCTAGTCTGAGAGAGCTGGACCTGAGTAACAACAATCTGCAGGATTCAGCAGTGAAGCTTCTTTCAGCAGGACTGAGGAGTCCACACTGTAAACTGAATATGCTGAGGTGAAATCAAGTGATACTGTGCTTTTCATCAATTGGCAGAATTAAGCAATATGAATACACTATTAAAAAAGAATAAAAATAAAGGAACACCTTTTAATTAAAATATAACATCAGTTAAACTTCTGCAATAGTTTTATGATCATTTAAGTAGCAGAGAGAGATATTGATCAATATTTATCCATATTGATCAATGTCAGCTACTTTGGTGTTAATGTACTGCCCTCGCTGCCCGGCACATGGAGCACAAATTGGCATTTGCCTTAGAAAACCAGAATTGATTCACCGTTGTCCTAAGTATCATCTTGGTGTTTTGTTTTTGCTGTGGGTTTTTTTTTTCTTCTTTTGACTAGTGTAATATAGCCAATAAATGTCAGTGTCATCCATCTGTTGTATGTTAGTAAGGCATGAAGGATTCCTGAAAAAAAAAGAAAAAACAGGGTTACATATTGCTAAACCTTAACTCTTCCGTGCACTCTCATTCCACTTCAACAGTGTTCGTTTAATGTTTATATTTCATTTTTCAGACTGAGTCATTGTCAGTTCTCAGAGAGAGGCTGCGAAGATCTGTTCTCAGTCCTCAGTTCACAGTCCTCTACTCTGAGAGAGCTGGACCTGAGTAACTCTGACCTGCAGGATTCAGGAGTGAAGCTCCTGTCTGTTGGATTGAAGAGTCCATATTGTAATATGGAAACTCTCAGGTCAGAATTGAAATTTTTTCTACTGATGATCATTTCAAACATGTTTTATATTATTGCATAAACAGTATCTTGATAGGAAATTCTTAATTTAAATTATCAGTTTCCCTCTCCGTGAATCGCTACCTTATCGTGGTGGAGGGGTTTGTGTGTCCCAGGGATCCCAGGGACTATGTTGTCAGGGGGCTTTTGCCCCCTGGTATGGTCTCCCATGGCAAATTGGTCCTGGGTGAGGTACCAGACAAAGAGTGATTCAGAAGACCCTTATCAAGAGAACATCGAGGGAACAGTTTACCCTGCCTGGGATAGGGTTACCGGGGCCCAGCCCTAGAGCCAGGCCCGGGGAGGGTACCCGAGGGCGAGCATCTGGTGGCCGGTGTGAGATTATTCTGTTATCATATGTTACCATATATCTGTAATCAAAGTAGTTGAATTATGATATTGCTGTAGGTCATATTATACCCCTTAATATAGAGTGTGTGATCAGTATGTAGTTTTAGTTTGCATTATACTTCTGACTTAAAAGAGTGTGAAAATCATTAGATCTATTTGATTGACCTGTATTACTCGACACTGTTGAATGTGTTACACTGTTTCTTGACATTTCATACTGCTGAATCATGAAGAGAATGTTGTGTGCAGAAGACCTTGTGTCTAGAATAGAAGAAGAGAAGACCACATTCCATACCCCCACCTTTCCAGAGAGCAGAAAGACAGGGAGCCGAGGTCATAACTTAGGCGCCGTAAGAGAGAAAGAATGTGAATGTTTAGGCTTTTACGACTAGGTGGGGGCCACTAGAGGCTATAAGAAGCTGAGTAACCCGTCACCATTTTGAGACATGCTGTGACCCTCTTCAAGCATCTCTCCCCATCATGATGGTTCTTATGCTCTTAAGTGTTGAATTATATGGAAATAAAATATTGTTGATTGAGCATATATACACCGAGTATTGTCCTTCCTTCAGCCCAAAGATTAAAAGAATTGGGAGATTTTAACAACTTGGTGCCGTGACCCGGATCTTTGGTGTGCTGAGGAGGTGCAGATTTGGCCTGTGGTGAGATCGTGGGGCGAGGCGAACAGAGGGCCGGCCTAAACAGAAAGGTAAGCACAGCCTGTTGTATTATAAATACCAAATGTGCATATTGGGCTTTCCAAATTAATCTGTTCGCTGAGTTACACGTATTTTCACATTAAATTTGTCGGTGTCTGGTTTTTGGCGCAAGATACTAACAACAAAAGTTGAGGCTGAATTCCAGTGTGTTAGATAAACTGCTTCTACCAAGAAACTAATAATATACTACGTTGAGCTAGTTGCAGTTTAATTGCATCTACCAAGAAACTAATAACATACTACGTTGAGCTAGTTGCAACCCACTTTACCTTCCACATTTAACTTTGTCTAAGACTGGCTTCTGTAGCAATAATACATTAGAATCTTTTGGAGACGCGGCCATAATTTCAGTACATTGAATAGAGGTTTTGAAGTGGGTTATGATGTCGGTTGAGTCCTCGTTGATGCGGCCATGAAATTAGTGTGAAATTAAGGTTAAGCAGATACTGGCTTACGGTGTCGGTTGAGCACTGGCAACGCGTAATGCGAAACACGTCCGTAGGTTTTGGTTTATGATACGGCCGTGTTCCGGTGTGGCGGCCATAAGTACAGTAGTGAGGGGTTGCTGGTTTCAGCACGTTGAAAAGAGGTTAGACGGTGGTTTATGGTGTCGGTTTTGAGCCTCGAGGGCTGCGGTCATAAAATTATAAGTAAAATATTTACTTCACCCCGATTAAAGGTAAAGTAGACGCTGGCTTATGGTGACGGTTTTGAGCTTCGGGGACGAGCATCACTTCTGTTTATGATGCGATTTTGCCCCGTTGTGGCGGCCATAAGCGCAGTAAAAGGGGTACATGGTGTATGGTGCGATTGTGCTTCAGAAGAGTTCTAACAGTTGAGCTTAAGAGGTTTCTGTGTAAATTTCCGCTGGTGAAAAAGCGCTCTCTGTGGGTCTCACGGCTGGTGAGGCGCGCTCTGGGCGGTGTGTGTGTGAAGCGCGCTCTGGGTGCTGCTTTGTGTGTGAGAGGCGCGCTCTGGGTGCTGCTTTGTGTGTGAGAGGCGCGCTCTGGGTGCTGCTTTGTGTGTGTGAAGCGTGAACACAGTGACAGTGACGGTTGATGTGTGAATAGGAGGACATTAGTGCGAAGAGAATGCTTTAAGATCAAAGGTTGACGCCTAGTGTACCTGTGGAAATTAAGTTTGTCCTGGGGTTGGCTCCCCCACCGTGTGTCGGACGCGACGCACGGACCAGCGGCGTCTGGAGGTCCAGGTTTATCACCTGAGAACTCAGGGCCCTCAAACGATAACAGAATAACACTGGAACGGCCGTGTAATCACGGGTTCACATTTATTCTGGAATAGAACAAGAGAATGCTTTGACATCTAAGGTTGAGTTCTATAGTAGTCAAAGAGAAAACCGAGGTTAGAGTCCTTATTTCTCAAAATAGAGGTTGGAAGCCTCATTTCAGTGACGTTTCAGTGGTTGAAATTGTTGTGTGCCTGTCCCCTGATAACGTGAAATTAAATAAAGAGGGAATTTGGAGCCACATAGAGATAGACGGGCATAATTGGGTGTATTACTCTGTGGTGTAATAAAAATAATTAAAAAAAGGAGAGAGAGAGAGTAAGAGGTGTGTAGTGGAGAATTATTGAGAAGCAGAGAGAGGAATGTGTTGGGAGACTGGCGTGCAGTTTGCGCTGTCAAGGTGGGCGTGTTGCCTGCTTATCTGTTCAATAGTGATGACAATGATATTAAATAAATCTCTTAGTGTGTTAATACAGGAAGCTACGGACCTGGACCAACTGCCCCCACAAGCACAGCGGCCGAAGCAAAATTATAGTAATGGGAACCACACCCAGCAAGAATCAGCAGCTGTGAAACAGACAGCAGCGAGGAGAGAATTAGAGGAGAAATTAAGAGAAGTTTTAACACAAAATTGGGGCCAACAGACTTGTGGAGGTTGGGAAGGTGTCCGGAGCATCACAACAAAAGGTGAAAAAAAACACACACAAGCAGAGAAATGTGAGAGAAAGGCTCCTTTTAAGGTAACACCTAGTTTGAGAAAAAGTTAAAATTAACCTGCCTACAAATGCACACACATGCAATGAAAAAACAGCTTACACTCATGAACATGTGAAGATTTTCCAGCAAGGTTAAAGCAGCAAAAAGTTAACATACACCTGTTGTTTTTTAATGATGAAGTTTATCCATTACTAACAAATAAACCCTCTAGGTTGCAGGACAACAATTTAACTTCAAAGAAAAAGAAAATAAAGAGACTGGTATGACCAACCAGTGAGGAAACAACAAATTTAGTGGTTAAGAGTCAAATTGTGAGATGTTTTCTGATGACTGAACAACACAAGTGATTACTGACGGAAAGAAAATTCTCTTTTGTGAGTTTAAACATGATCTTAAGAATTTGAACATGTGCATGTTGTCCTGTCAACCTGGTGGGTTATGAGTTGATTATATCGTGAGAGGAAAAAAGAAAAAAAAAAAAAAAAGGGGGAGAGAAGGCTGACACAGGGCCTGGCCCGGTGTTTCTCCCCTCTCTTTGTAACACAGCCAACACAACATCATTTTCCTGTTCGTACACTTTTGTTTGTTTTTGTTTTGTTTTGTTTTGTTTTTTTGGTTTTTTTTTCTCTATTTATGTTTAATTACAGGCTGCTTTGCCGGCCCTGAAAGCCGAGGCTGACCTGGACTCCTGCTCTCCCCTCTACGTGACCCTGACCAAATGCTGCAACAGCTGGACCCACAACAACAACCTGAAAATGTCAACAGTGCTGCAGGAATGCGATCTCATGCAGCAGAGACGGAGAGCACTAAACCTAAGGCCCGTTTCACTACACGGGGGAAAATTCCCAGACTGCGTCAGCTGACAGAGCTGTGACGAGACGCCCGCCAAGCCCGAATGAAAAGTAAGGTCAAGCAAAAGGATGCTGATCTTAACAATTCTGCATTAACACTGTGCAGGACAGTGATGGACCAACACGGCAGCAAAATGGGCGTGACAGAGACAGGAGGAGCAACTGAGGTCAAAAGGCACCTCAGAATGGACAAAAACACAGAGGAAGATGCAGGTTTCACCTACGGTGAGCATGGACATTGGAGAAAGGACTGCCCCAATTGGGGTCAGAACCAG
The DNA here is from genome assembly GCF_001858045.2 of Oreochromis niloticus. Classification (NCBI taxonomy): domain Eukaryota; kingdom Metazoa; phylum Chordata; class Actinopteri; order Cichliformes; family Cichlidae; genus Oreochromis; species Oreochromis niloticus. The sequence continues at coordinate 77,005 of NW_020327774.1, read as the reverse complement.
GACGGACTGAACTTTGAGCAGCAGCAGCAATGGTCGCAAACAGACTGAAAAAGGAGGAGGGCAGGACCCCAGGGCATGCTTCAGGCCATGGTTTACCCAAGACATCAGAACAGGAAAGTGATGAACACACACACACACACACACACACACACACACATTGAAATGCTGATTCACTGAGAAGTGATCCACACACATACACATACACATGCACACGCTTGTGCAACGAAGAGTGATGCGCACACACACACACACACGCTGATGCAATGAAGAATGCTTTGCTAACAAATGCTTATGCTGATATGCAAAATGCTGCACACAAATATCCCAATAAGTAATTTTTATGAGGAGCCATTGATTATCGTTGATTATTTAGAATGTGTTTTATGTCACCCAAAGGGCATTTATGTAGACTTAAGGAATAAGGTCTAAAACAGTTTGGTTATGAAAACAATGTCTGTGCGTGATGTCTGTTTATGGCTCAAGGCCTTGACTGAATTCTTTACTGTGCTTCACACAGCCCTGATGAGGAACAGTGGCACAGAGTGAAAATGATGAATTAATAGTGTAAGTTTCAGGTCGGAGTACGGCATTCTCTCTGATTGAGATTTAAGTCAAGGAGGAACAAAAGGTGTTACGGCACCTGAGGTTCTCATTCCCACACAATATTGTCCCGGCAGGAAGCAAAACGTTCCTGTGAATTTCTGGTTGATTTTTTTTTTTTTGGTTTTGCTTAGCACTAGCTTGATTTTATCTGTGAGCTTTGGCTTGTGTTCTTTCTCGTAAGCGAGAGAGGGATAGTTTTATGCTCTGACATGTCTGCAACGGGCCCTAGTTTGTGTTATTTTTATTAGTATTTTGTTGGTTACATCTGTTTTCGTTTTTTGTTACAGTGCACTGAGATAAGAACATCTGAGAGGTGTGATCCACCGGTGGTGATATTTTGTGAGTTCATGATTTAACAATCAGCTCTTTAAACCAGGCCTGAAAGATTGAGATTTAAAGCGCTATAAAATATTATTACTGTAAACAGTTGCAAAGTGTGCTTCTCCATGATTGTAATTGGCTTGAGAGAAATTCACTAATATGGGACACTGATCACGTGAGAAGTCCTGAGTCTAAAAGGATTGCAGCGAGTCAATCCAGTCCAAAAAACAAGGAATTGTTTTCCTTAAAAATGATGACGTCATCTTGCTGGTGATGGATGCTCGAATAGGTCGCGCGTGAGACTCCATTATCAGCAACATCTGGTATGAATGTGTGTGAATGAATGCATGTGACTGGACTGTGATGGACGGACTAAAAGTTTTGACTGACTTGATACTGAGACAATGACTGCACCAACTTTAGGATTAGTAAATGCCAACAAACAATTCACCTAGCCGGCAGGAGGGTGGATGCTTCGCTCTGTTTTGTTTTGTTTTTCCAGGAGCAGGAGGATAAGAGAGACTGAAGAGGAGACGGTAGCTTCACATGAGAGTGTGGAACTGCAGATTTAACCCTTTGGTTGCTAATTTTGAGTTCTGAGATATGATGTCACTAACCTTCTCTTTTAATTTTCTAGCTCCAATGGATTGACACATGGGAGTGTGTCAAAAAGGGGGGAGTTGAGTCTGAATATCAAACAATGGTTTTATGAACATTTTATGACTTTATTTGTGTGTTCAATAATTTAGGTATGGTAAAACTTAAGCTTATGATATGTTAGGCTTAGAAATGGTTCATTAATTTTTTGATTTCTTTTACACACACATAGATTATGATTAGAATGAGTTCCTTGGTCAGAGAGTCCTGAACATAATATTTTAAACCAAATTTGAATTACTAGAAGAACAACGGATAACAACATTAGATTATCAAGGCTAGGGAGAGAGGTGTTTTGATTTTCTGCTTTACAGAGAGAGGAACAGACACCAGACGAAGTTACGGAGATATGAGGACCCTTCACAGCAGAGACAGATGTAGGGACTGCCGAGACAGCAACTGGGGTCAAGTGTCATGGCGTTTGGGCTCCTTGAGAGGATGGATCCCATAAACACAGCAATAACCATGAAGGGGTTGGCCAAGATTTAGGAACACCAGACCAACGAGGTTCGAGAGGCTCTTGGTAAAAAGGGGGACACGGCGGTGACCCCAAAATACACAGATCTTTGTTTGAAATCGGGGCAGAATAATCCCCTGATCTGTGCAACGACTAAAGGGTGGTCTAACCCCGGAGGTCGAAGAAAGAAGCTGAGAATCACCCAACTGGAAGATACTGGTAGCTGCAGCAATAAAATAATGGTTAAAAGCTCCTTAGACAGAGGTTCTAGTCTGAGTACATTTGAAAGGTATAAGGTGGCACCAAAAATGGGAGGGGAAAACTGTAGCACCAAAATAAAGCTGTGGGAGAACTGGGAGTGATGGGAGTGTCATCTGTAACTGCTGTTATGGTTGTAAATCTAATTCTTCTTGCATCTGAACTGCGTAAACACAGAGGTCATCCCACATATGGTCCACCCGTTAAAGGGGGACAGAGGGCCTCAGGACCAAGAAGAACTGAACCTTGTAACGCTGGAGTGTATGTTATAAGTGATCTCTTTTTTAAGAGATCAAAAGGGGGAATTGTGAGATTATTCTGTTATCATATGTTACCATATATCTGTAATCAAAGTAGTTGAATTATGATATTGCTGTAGGTCATATTATACCCCTTAATATAGAGTGTGTGATCAGTATGTAGTTTTAGTTTGCATTATACTTCTGACTTAAAAGAGTGTGAAAATCATTAGATCTATTTGATTGACCTGTATTACTCGACACTGTTGAATGTGTTACACTGTTTCTTGACATTTCATACTGCTGAATCATGAAGAGAATGTTGTGTGCAGAAGACCTTGTGTCTAGAATAGAAGAAGAGAAGACCACATTCCATACCCCCACCTTTCCAGAGAGCAGAAAGACAGGGAGCCGAGGTCATAACTTAGGCGCCGTAAGAGAGAAAGAATGTGAATGTTTAGGCTTTTACGACTAGGTGGGGGCCACTAGAGGCTATAAGAAGCTGAGTAACCCGTCACCATTTTGAGACATGCTGTGACCCTCTTCAAGCATCTCTCCCCATCATGATGGTTCTTATGCTCTTAAGTGTTGAATTATATGGAAATAAAATATTGTTGATTGAGCATATATACACCGAGTATTGTCCTTCCTTCAGCCCAAAGATTAAAAGAATTGGGAGATTTTAACACCGGGCCTTAGTCCATGGGGCCCGGCCGGGCACAGCCCGAAGAGGAGACATGAGCCCATCCTCCCGCAGGCCCACCACCCGCAGGAGGCGCCATAGGGGTCGGGTGCATTGTGTGACGGGCGGCGGCCAGGAGCGGAGGCCCTGGCGGACTGATCCCCGGCTGCCAAGAGTGGCAATAGGGTTAGTGATTGGGAGGAACGGCCTCCCTGATCTGAACCCGAGCAGTGTTTTGTTATTGGACTTCAGTGCAAATCACAGTTTGGCCATAACAAACACCTTGTTGGAACATAAGAGTGTCCATAAGTCCATGTGGCACCAGGACGCTCTAGGCCGCAGGTCAATGATCGATTTTGTAATCATATCACCAGACCTGCGACCATATGTTCTGGACACTTGGGTAAAGAGAGGGGCTGAGCTGTCAACTGATCACCACCTGGTGGTGAGTTGGATCAGGTGGCGGCGGAGGACGCTGGACAGACCCGGTGCACCACGTAGTGAGGGTGTGCTGGGAACGTCTAGCAGAGGCCCCAGTCCGCGAGATCTTCAACGCACACCTCCGGCAGAGCTTCAACAGCATTCCGAGGGAGACTGCGGACATTGAGTCCGAATGGACCATGTTCAGCATCTCCATTGCCGAAGCTGCTGCATTGAGCTGCGGCCGCAAGGTGGTTGGTGCCTGCCGTGGTGGTAATCCCCGAACCAAATGGTGGACACCAGAGGTGAAGGGAGCCACCAGGCTGAAGAAGGAGTGCTATCGGGCTTGGTTAGCCTGTGGGACTCCGGAGGCAGCCGACAGGTATCGACAGGCCAAGCGGAATGCGGCTCGGGCAGTGGCTGAAGCAAAAACTCGGGTGTGGGAGGAGTTCGGAGAGGCCATGGAAAAAGACTTTCGGACTGCCTCGACAGGCCAAGCGGAATGCGGCTCGGGCAGTGGCTGAAGCAAAAACTCGGTGTGGGAGGAGTTCGGAGAGGCCATGGAAAAAGACTTTCGGACTGCCTCGACAGGCCAAGCGGAATGCGGCTTGGGCAGTGGCTGAAGCAAAAACTCGGGTGTGGGAGGAGTTCGGAGAGGCCATGGAAAAAGACTTTCGGACTGCCTCGAAGAGATTCTGGCAAACCGCCAGGCGTATCAGGAGGGGAAAGCGGTGCTCTACCTGCACTGTGTATAGTGCTGGCGGAGCGCTGCTGACGTCGACTGAGAAAATTGTCAGGCAGTGGAAGGAATACTTCGAGGACCTCCTTAATCCCACTTCCTCCTCTTCCGAGGAGGAAGCAGAGTCTGAGGATGAGGGGAATAACCCGCCAATTTCCGGGGGCGAGGTCACTGAGGCAGTTAAACAACTCCTTGGTGGCAGAGCCCCTGGTGTTGATGAGGTCCGCCCCGAGTTCCTGAAGGCTCTGGACGTTGTAGGGCTGTCCTGGTTGACACGCCTCTACAATGTTGCGTGGAGATCAGGGGCAGTACCCCTGGACTGGCAGACCGGGGTGGTGGTCCCCATCTTCAAGAAGGGAGACCGGAGGGTGTGTTCCAAGTACAGGGGGATCACACTCCTCAGCCTCCCTGGGAAAGTCTATGCCAGGGTGCTGGAAAGGAGAGTTCGTCCGCTAGTCGAACCTCGGATACAGGAGGAACAATGCGGTTTTCGTCCTGGTCGCGGAACACTGGACCAGCTCTTTATCCTCTCAAGGATACTTGAGGGTGCATGGGAGTTTGCCCAACCAGTCTACATGTGTTTTGTGGACTTGGAGAAGGCATTCGACCGTGTCCCTCGGGGTGTCCTGTGGGAGGTGTTGCGGGAGTATGGGGTGTCTGGCCCATTGCTACGGGCCATTCGATCCCTATACAGCCGTTGCAAGAGCTTGGTTCGCATTGCCGGCAATAAGTCGGACTCGTTCCAGGTGGGTGATGGGCTCCGCCAGGGCTGCCCTTTGTCACCGGTTCTGTTCATAATTTTTATGGACAGGATTTCTAGGCGCAGCCAAGTGGAGGAGGGCTTTCACTTCGGTGGCCTCAGAATCTCATCTCTGCTTTTTGCGGATGATGTGGTTCTGTTGGCTTCATCGGGTGAAGGCCTCCAGCTCGCACTGGAACGGTTCGCAGCCGAGTGTGAAGCAGCGGGAATGAGGATCAGCACCTCCAAATCTGTGGCCATGGTTCTCAGCCGGAAAAGGGTGGAGTGCTCACTCCGGGTCGGGGATGAGTTCCTGCCCCAAGTGGAGGAGTTCAAGTATCTCGGGGTCTTGTTCGCGAGTGATGGGAGAGGGGAGCCGGAGATCGACAGACGGATTGGGGCTGCGGCTTGTTGAAATCTCCCAATTCTTTTAATCTTTGGGCTGAAGGAAGGACAATACTCGGTGTATAAATGCTCAATCAACAATCATTTATTTCCATACAATTCAACACTTAAGAGCATAAGAACGTCCGGACTGGAGAGATGCTTGCAGAGGGTCACAGCATGTCTCAAAATGGTGGCAGATTTCACAGCCTCTTATAGCTTCTGGCGACCCCCACCTAGTCATAAAAGTTACATCTTCACATGTTTTTCTAATTCTTAGCGAGACTGGCTCCTGACCTTGGCTCCCTGTTTTTCTACACTAAAGAAGGTGGGGGCATGGAATGTGGTCTATCTCCCCTGTCCTAGACACAGCGTCTCCTGCATACAACCTTACTTTTATGATTTCAGCAGTAAAACATGTCAAGAAAACAGTGTAAGACATTCACAGCAGATCAAGGATACAGAGTGATGCACACTTATCTAATGAACTATAAAATGATTATATTCTTTTAACCCAAAAGTATAATGGGGACTAAACTACATACACAGCACACAATCTAAACTAAAGGATAATATATGTCCCACAGCTGTTACCATAACTCAACTACCTTGACTATGGGCATAAAATAACATATGTTTTACTAATGATCTCACAGGCTGCAGTGATGCGGACGCTGCACCGGTCCGTCGTGGTGAAGAGGGAGCTGAGTGTAAAAGCGAAGCTCTCAATTTACCAGTCAATCTACGTCCCTACCCTCACCTATGGCCACGAGCTGTGGGTAGTGACTGAAAGAACGAGATCGCGGATACAAGCGGCAGAAATGAGCTTCCTCTGAAGGGTGGCTGGCCTCTCCCTTAGAGATAGGGTGAGAAGTTCGGCCATCCGGGAGGGGCTCAGAGTAGAGCCGCTGCTCCTCCACATCGAAAGGAGCCAGCTGAGGTGGTTCGGGCATCTGACAAGGATGCCTCCTGGGCACCTCCTGGGTGAGGTGTTCTGGGCATGTCCCACCGAGAGGAGGCCCCGGGGCAGACCTACGACACGCTGGAGAGATTATATCTCTCGGCTGGCCTGGGAACGCCTTGGTGTCCCCCGGATAAGCTGGAGGAGGTGGCTGGGGAGAGGGAGGTCTGGGCTTCTCCGCTTAGGCTGCTGCCCCCGCGACCCGGCCCCGGATAAAGCGGATGAAGATGGATGGATGAATTAAATTGAATATACAATGAGAGGTGTGATCAACATGAGGGCACGAGTGTCACATGACTCAAAGCTGTGCATGCAGTGGCAAAAGGCTGAGTGTGTGCCATCAGTCTATACTCAGTCCTCACTCTGAGCCTCACATCTTCCTGCTGCTTCATGAGAGCAGAACTGAACTTCCTGGCTGTGGGAGATACGAGGAGGATCCTGGTGCAAGATTCACAAATGGATGCAGTTTGTTTCCTTTTTACACTCAAAGTGACTAAGACCAGATTTTCATCCTGCCTGTTATTAAACATGAATTATTCAGCCACGCTTTCTTCAAACTCTGAGGAATCAAAGTTAAAGTTCAAAGTTGGCCCTTTTCATTGATGCTATGAACATGAATGTGTGTGAAAGGTGTACTTGTGTGTTATCACAGCTTCTTACCTGCAGCTCACAGACAAACATGTATTGGGTCTCAGCCTGGTCACCTGACAGAAATATGTGGTAGAAAAACATGAAAGTGTCATTTCTCTGTGTCACTGATTGAAACATCAGCTTTTATGAACTGTTCAGTCTGATGAATCCTCTGAAGTGTGTCAGTGTGCTGTTGGAGTAAAGCTTAGTTAGACTTGGACCTGGTTGGTAGTCGTCACAGATCTGGACCACGGCTGGCTTCAGGTTGTCCACTGGGAGCTCCTGGATGATCTCTGTGGTTGATGGTGTGTCCTTTGATAACTGGACGAGACAGAAACAATCGCAGACACAGTTTGTACCAAAAATCATCATCTGGTGTCCCCACTGTGGACTTCTCTGACCTCCTCTAAGTACACCAGAACAGGATCGGTTCAACACAACTCACCAGGAGGCCACGTTTGAGCTGTGAGGAGATGACATTATCACAGTGATCACATGACGCATTGGTAGAGTCTGTCTAATTACTCACACTCTGGGGAACATCCAGGACCACCATGTTTGTAGTTTTCTCCTTCCCACTGTAGCTGTGTTTGAACAGTGTGTGCACACATGCTCTTCATCCACCAACAGTGACTCCACGCTGGTACAGAGCTCTCCTCTAACCTGTCACATACTTACAGGGATGTATTTCCACAGTCAGTCTGGCTCTGGCAGATTCAACTGTGGGCTCCACCTCTGTGTGGACTTTCACACTGAGAGTGGGGACATCAGCAGGTGTTGGGATGTTGTAGGAAGCACAAATGTGGGAAGCAAACACAACCAATCACAGCTCAGTGCAGCCTGCTGTCACTTTTCTACACCGTGACACTTTTATATTTATAGCTCTATATTTATCTATTTATCTTAATATTCATCATCAATATCTGTGTTTCTACACTCATATTCTATCCGTGCTTGATGTTTGTTGTGTATTCGCTGCTACGACAGCTCAGTTTCCCTCTGGGATGAAGAAAGTTTCTCTGATTCTCATGTAGACACAAAGTGACTTTATTGATTTTTGCTCTAATTTAGTGTCAAATAGAATTGTACTGTGTGCAGTTATTGTGTCCCAATTCAGGGTCTGCACGCTTGAAGTACGCATTTTGAGTGCGATTACGTCACTGCCACGCGACGACGGTCCCAATCCCAATCCGAAGTGTACTTCAAATACATACTCCAAATGCGCCGTCGATTTCCCCAAATATCAAGCGTGGTCCGGTGCACGCTTCGTGGTCCCGTATATCCCACAATGCATCGCTCGGCGGTGGGTGTGGATAATTTTGCCGTAAAGTACGACAGAAGGGAGCGGCCGAAGAGTGAACTGTCAAAAGTAAGTACTGAATATTATGTCACTTATTTATGTGCGAATGTTTAATAACGAAGAACATTAAAACATTACTGTTGGCCACATGTCGGCAAAGTTATCTGACATTAGTGATGTTTGTACTTTCAGCGTTTACTTGGTTTTAAAGCCTCTACTTCTAAATATATTTATAGTTGACCTTAATCTTACAGAGAATGTGATGATTTTATGCTCGGTTTGCAGTCCTGAATATCACGGCACAAGCAGGGAGACTGTCACCTGTCTGTCTGTCCTGCACTCTCTCTCTTCTTCTTTCTCTCTGATTGTGTAATAAAAGTATGAACATGTATATATAAATTACACTTGTGTTTGAATCCTGCAGCTTATCACACATTTGATTTCCATGTGTGACAACTGCAAGTGTCCAGAGTGAGGACAGACTGAGGGACCCACTGCTGCACATCATCTGTGAGGCTTTGCACCCCTGATGATCCACCAGGACAAACTCAGCAGTGTGTGAGGAAGAGGAGGAGGAAGAGCCAGCAGCAGCTGACAGATGGAGAGAATAGACAGACTGTTCCCAGTTTGTGAAGGACTGCTAGAAAAGTTTAAAATAACTAATTGTCTGTCCTGAATCAGTCTTATTAGGTAATGTTCAAATAATGTTATCATTCCAGTGTTTTCAGTGTGGGAGAAAGTACTCAGGGCCTTCAAGTTACACACTATGAAAGGCAGCAACAAGTTTAATATTCAGAAACCTAAAGTATGTATCAGCAGCAGAATGGAGCTAAAAATAAATGTTTGTTTCACTTCTATGAAGCTTTGAGTATTTTGGATTAGTAGCACTGCTGTGTTTGTTGCATCATATTGCTGTAATTGTTTATATGCTTTATATATTCTGAGGTAAGTTGATCTATAGTGTTACATCATATTCTATAAGGATGTTATGTGTTTGTAGACTTTCTGCCCAGTTTGACCCATTTAGCAGAAGTCAGCCTGTTTAAGGCTCTGATATCTATTCTGTATGACTTAACGCAGTTATGACATGGTCTGATTTTCTCACCCAATAAAGGAATATTTCATATATCAGTCTGATCTTCATTCTATCAGAAGGTGGGAAAAGTGAGCTTCAAGGTTAAAGCTGCTGTGCTGGGTGACTAATGTGAGGCAGAGGGCAGAAGCTGGAGGTCTGGATCGGATACACATGAGAGAAAAGCAGGAACAGATTCAGTCCAAGTCATTCCTTTGATTCCAATCAGCACATTTGTTGATCATTAGTATCCACATTAAACATTAAGCACTGATTCATCCACTGAGGCTCAAACTGCACATATCCATGAAAACATGATATTTATCTTATAAAAAATATGACATTTATTATTCAAAGGTGTTTGAAAGCCTTTCCAGGTGAGTTTGATCCAGGAGGGTCTGAATATCTATATATCTATATTATTGCTAATATATATTTTGTAATCTATCTATATTATGGCTAAAGCACTTCTAGATGGATGCAAACTGCATTTCGTTGCCTTGTACTTGTGACATGTGCAATGACAATAAAGTTGAATTCTATTTTATTCTAATTCTAAGCCAGAGTAAGATATTAATATCTTAATTAATATCAATATTAATGTTCAGTAAATATGTGAAAACCTAACAGAAGAGTGAAAACAGTGTTTCTAGAAAGTCGTTTCACCTTGTAGCTGCTCACAGACTGTATTTATAACAGACAAACTGCAATATCCAACTCTACAGTACATCTACAGTATATATCAAATATATTCTAGATTCAAATATATTCAGAGGTGTTTGAAAGCCTTTCAAGGTGAGTTTGATCCAGGAGGGCCTGAAGCCAGAGTCAGACAGAGACTGTGCAGAGACTGTAGAAGGACAGAGCAGCAGCAGAGCAGTCCAGATACACTGATGATCCTCTGTCAGATCCAGAGGGACACACAGGGATGATGCTGGACTCTACATTGTGTCTGACAGTGGAGCTGTTCTCAGAGCAGTTCACTCTGCAGCACTGACAGTCATCTGCACTTCATTCCTCTGTCACATAGCCCAGTCAGAGCGTCTCTACACCCATTCTGCTGCTGCTTCAACCTCTCTTGACCACCAGGACACAGCTCCTCCTCTCTCAGCACACACACCGTCCTGTTTACCATCATCAGCTCCACCTGCAGAGAGAAGAATGAAGAGCAGAGGAGATAAACAAGTGTTTCCAGAGACTCTTCATCAGCTGTCAGTCAGTGATGCAGCACATCCAGTATAAAGAGCAGCAGGGACTTCAGTGCTGGGGGAAGCTCAGATGGAGGCTGCAGTGGACACTTTTCATTGTTTTAACACTCGCTTTCATTTTACCTTCAACAACAACAGCACAAGCAGAGCAGCCGCTGGCATGGCTGTGATAGCGCCCCCTGGTGACTGTAAACCACTACAACACGTAGACAGCCGTCTGCTGCTCATTTCTTTGCCATCATCACAGGAGCTCTTTATCCTGTTCTTCACTCTCATTGGTTTTTGTCCACTTGTTTTCATAACAGTCATCATTCTGATTGTTCAAAGAAGACAATCAGCTGTGACTAAATGTAGCTCCTACAGCAGTGATGGGAATAACTAGTGAAGCTAATCCAGTATCAGAGCTCAGGAATCAGCAGCTCCCACCTCGTTTTCTTTGAACAACTATTTTTAGCTGCTGTGTTTTTGTGTTTCTGCAGACCTCAGACATCCTGCTGCTCTGGAGAACTGAAGCTCTAAAGGGCTCAGCCTTTATCTTCAAGAAACAAGGCTGATCATGGAGACCCAGCAGGTCAACTGATCTGTGGACAACACCAGCATCTTTAACTAAGTATGAGAGGTGAGCAGTCTTTGGAAGCCTTTACTGTCTGATAGTGATGTTTAAATGATGGCTCACAGCAGGATTTGCATCATTATTTTGCTTTTCTTCTAATATTATGTTTAGCTTCTGCTTCACAGATATTCTCTGAAACGTTTCCCACTGTTGGACAAACTTTCACAGTTTCATCATGAAGGAGATCTCCTGTGGAGTCCATCTGTGCACACACAGTTCTACCAAGCTCATCTCATACTGAACACACACACTTTGTAGGAATCATCAGTACTTTGACTGTTTCTCAGGTTAGCTTCAGGTTAGCCATTTAACATTTCTCCAGTCTGAGTCACAGAGCGTCACATGACGTGACAGAAGCTGATTGGGCAGCTGCAGCGACGATGGTGGTCATTAATGATAATGCTGTAGAACAACAGGAACATGAGGATATCAGACTGTTAGTGGGTTTAGTCATTCCTGCTGCACTGTTTGTCCTTCTTATTGAAGTGACCTGCTCACACTGTTCTCTGTACAAATGATGTCAGTCTGACTCGTCACATGTTTGGAGGCATGTTTGATGTTTGCTCTTCTGGAAACTCTCAGTGTCAAACATGGAATATGCAAAGGAGACAGGCTTCAGTCTGTATGGACCTGTTTCTGTACCTGCCACCATCATTCTACATGTTTGTACATCAGCTTATGAAATCCTGTCTGCTGTTAAAGTCTTTATTTATTAATCTTCACCTGCTTCACTGTCGCACAGAAGCTTGCAAACAGCAGACACAACTCCTCTCTGGAGCTGCTTCATCTCCGCCTCTTTTCCTTCATCCTCCGTCTCTCTTTTCTCTTCTTCAGTGTTCTGCAGCCACGGAGCCTCACGGCCGTTAACACACCCATACTTGACCAGCTAGCATTACCCAGTATGCCGTGCAGCAATGTCAGTTTGTAAATGTAATAAATAATTCCTGCTCCAAATTGTTTCTGTTTCACAGATTGCTACGTGCCGTGACCTTTGACCTGCTAAACAGAGTCAGCTGTGGATTATTCGTTGTTGTGTCTGATACTTATAACTGTGAGGAAGAACGCTACACAGTTAATCAGGGTCCCCTCTCTCTGAATTAGGAAAGATTCAGGCCGGCCCTGTGGAGGGCCATGTGTGGGCCGTAGGACATACGTTACGTATCACTGTTTGAAATGTGAACATTGTTCTGCTACGGTCAATAGACTAAACCAGAGAAGAAGAAAACAGACTTTACCATCAAGATCCTCAATGTTGATCAGTATAATATCAACCTGATGTCTGCAGTTTAGTGTCAGCACAACTTTCACATCATATTCATCTCAGCACAACTAAAACACACTGACTGACCTCAGAGTTTCAAGTCCACATCCTGGACTCTCCAGAAAACCACACAGCTGCTTCACTCCTGAATCCTGCAGCTTGTTCCATCTCAGGTCCAGCTCTCTCAGATGGGAGGGGTTGGACTTCAGCGCTGCTGCCAGATAATCACAGCTGATCTCTGACAAACCACAATTCCTCAATCTGTATAAAGAATGAAAGATGTAAGTTTATTAGACAAAGTGTGAGCTTGAAATCATTCAGTGTTTCATCATCTGTTCAGAACTGAAGAAGGTTCAGAATGTAGAAGTTTAGGAAATGGAAACTCCAAACAGCTGAAGCCAACAGGAAGCAGCTTCAAACAAACACAACAAGAGAAAAAACTCTGAATTTTTCACATTAAAGTCGTACATTTAGCATAAAAACATGACAAAGACTTGGAAAGGTCATGTTTTTCATTCAAGGAACGACATGGCTTCACTTTTAAAGGTGAAGTTGGAAAGAAATGGACATATTTGAAGTCCAACACCTTTTTCCAGTCACATTGTTAAAGTAGATATATATCGAATGACGATATAAAAACATCTATCGTTTCATTTTACGCTATCGTTTGTTTCGTGGTGTCTCAAAATAAACGTTTATAATCATTTTGATGGTCACTGTAGCAGCTATATTAATTTTTAAAGTTCTCTCTTTCTCTTATATTTAATATAACCTCATTACGGATGGACAAGCGCCTGTTTTTATGTGTTGTCGTTAGCAACAACGACAAAACCATCGATTTTCCGCTTGTTTATTTTCCACATAAACCTTTCACAATAAAGCTCAACATCCTGTTGAGACTTTTCAAAATAAACTGAATCACATGAAAGAGTATGCAGAGTATTTACGGATGAGAAACAAAAAAGAGCCGTCAGGTGCTAAAAAATAAACCTTAGACTCAAACGTTAGAACAGGCTTTTCCCCGCAGCACGCCGTGTAATAAATAACTTACAAAGAAAACAGTGGCCGTTACAACTTATGTCTAAAAATATATCGTTTCATGCATCGGTTCAAACACTCAACTCCAGGTAGGCTACACGACGCCCAGCTGGAAACACTTCATGCAAGTTGAGCTGCCCGAGATTCACAGAATTGACAGAAAATGTTAAATTTTTGTGATTTATATCGTTATCAGGACGATAGATGTCTTATATCAGGATATGAGATTTTGGTCATATCGCACAGCCCTAGTCTAGACTGACAGTCTCTGTGGGGTTAGGAAGTGAACTGCTCACGCTCCATTCAAGTGCATCACAAAATATTGGAATTGGATCCGACTTTGTGAAGCAGATTTCTTCTAAGCTGCTGGTTTGAACATTTCTCATTTCCTCATGAACTGTATTAAACTCTGTAAATGAACTGAGAACTATTTCTACATTTGAAACTAGGGATTCATTTTCCCGTTCACTTCTGTATGTTAGTGTATAAATGAATGTTAGACCGGGCTCCATGGAAACACTTGGACTGGTTTCAGCTGCCTTCTATCTGTAGTCAGTCCAACAGAGTCCTTTCTCTTCTCCAGCTTCTGTTTGAAATCCTCTCACAGAGCTTGAATCCTGCTTTGTTGTCATGTTTGGGCCTGTGTTAGGCTGCTCTGTGTTCCTCTGCTTTAACACACACCTCACCACAGCAGCTGTGTGGGTCGTCTCTGTAGCAGCCATATCAGCTTCTAACACCATGAACATCATCACAGCTCCTAACTTCACCTTCAAGTCTCTGCAGCCTGTTTTTATCTGCCATCATCAGATCTTCAACAGCCTCATTCACATCCCTCACACATTCTACAGCCTCATCAGCACTGACTTCATCTTCACTGACTGATGGAGCACAACGTGAACCTGTGGAGGCTGAAACACTGTCCTGTCAAACATCTCCCCGTCACCACTCCACTTCTGTCAGCCTTTAAATGAACCCTGCTCAAGTCTGTCACTTCTATTTGGAGCCAAAAGGAAAAACTGTTGTTCAGTCGTTTGGAAAGACACAACATTACTGAAAACACTCAAACTTCTTCAATTTGTCTTCAGACACATCCTGAACAGTTAGGAACTAAAGAAAGTTTCAAACATCAAAGATCTGAAATACAGAAAAACAACAACCGCTGCAGTCAGTGAACTCACCTCAGAGTCTCCAGTCGACAGTTTGGACTCTCCAGTCCAGCACACAGAAGCTTCACTGCTGAATCCTGCAGCTTGTTCCAACTCATGTCCAGCACTGTCAGATGGGAAGGGTTGGACTTCAGAGCTGAGGCCACAACTTCACAGTGAGTCTCTGAGAGTCCACAATATGTCAGTCTGTGATGATAGAAAATATAAAATGTGTTATTATAAACAAAGACTAAATGTATATGAAGACAAAACAGAGTGAGGTCATAATCTGATGAACATCTGCTCTTCACATCTGTGCTCCAGCTCCTCTTACTGTGTTTGATATGACACAACGATTGAGTCTCTCTCAGACCTGCAGACTTTTAATGAGAATCTTTGTTTGGCTTTAATCTGCAGATGAAGGAGGAAGATGGTGTCACATTTAGGCTTCCATGATGTCCACAGTCTGTCACTGAGATCTGATCCAGAGTCAGAGTGAAGACACACATTTGGACTGTTTCCTGTTTTGACTCCAGAACATTTTGAATGAGTTCAGCTCAGTGAAGAGTTCCAGCTGGAAAGATGATCTCTGTTTGCTACCTGCTGCTGTCAGGTACGACTGTTCACGTCCACACGCAGGAAAAACCTGCTGACTGTTACCAAACGGAGCAGAAATCTCATCACTGGACAATAATGATGAATGAACTCAGAGCTGCTGATATCAGTTCTGATTTCAGGGGAACTAAACACAGAAATGATTGGCTCATTTTAGCTTTCTGAGCCATTAGTCTGCTGGTATATTGGTAGTTGGCAGAAAATGATTTGTATTCCTGTTCTGGGCTTCAGTGTTTATGAGTCCAGATCCAGGTGACAGCAAGTCAAAATGATGTTACCTGTCTGTGTCCAGCAGCAGCCTGTATGCACTTTGAATATTGTTATAACCTGACATGGATCAGTTTGTCTTTGATTGGTTTGTAAATGTCACTGTTTCCATTGGACCTGAGTGACGGTACAAAGACAGAGAGGGAGAGAAAGGAGAGAGAGGATGGAGACAGCAAAGAGAGAGCAAACACACACAGGTGAGAGTGGACAGGTGACCAAGGTCAGGAACCAATCAGAAAGCTTCTGTTTGACCCACAGTCACTGATGATGACTGCACATAACCAAGCAGTGTGTTACTCTGATATTAAATATGGATCCTGCACTTATAATAATGATCATCAAATGATATTATTGTGTCATTCTGGAGTTGATTACAATGTTTGTGTGATTATCAGTGGAAAGAAGCTGTGAGGAGGATGGAGAGAGAGAGAGGACAGATGTGTGTGTGCGGATTCACATCTGTGTGCCTGTAATCACAGCTGTAAATAAATCTGTAAGTGTGCATTGATATTATTGTTTGAAAAGTCAACGTTTTTTTCGAAGCACTGAAAATATACACAAGTCATCAGTTACAAGTCAGCCAGCTTTTCAGTCGCTGCCTTTTTACATGCGACCTTTAATACACTTCTGTTTAAATCGACTCAGATACACTGAAAACACACACATGGTTTTCAATGTGCAAGCAGATCAAATACACACATGAACAGACACACACACACACTACAATAAGAGCCCATAGCTGCTAAACAGCCTAAGGAAGAAACAGAAACAGAGCGATGGTGGAGTCAGAAAAACCATCACAGATCAAAGAGCACAGAGGAGAAGCTCAGACAGTGACTGCTCTGGATATTTGTCCCTGTTTTTAACATTAGATTTCACTTCACTACAAAGAAGCTCTTCATAGATTCTTTTTTCTGTCTCTCTCTAACAGCAGCGTCTGAATGACCAACAACAGCAGCAGCAGATTTAAAATACTGCCCCCTAGTGACACAACACAGGTACTACATGTATATGTGAGTCTACAACACACAGCGTATGACTACCAATGCAGATCATGCTAAGTGCACACACACATCTCCTCATCAACAGAAAATATCATTTTATCTGAGAAACTCAAACTAATGGAAGTTGTTTAGTACTGTGTATATCTGAAGAACTAAACTACTAATCTACACTAATTAATGATGTTAATGATCACATCTGGACTCACCGAGCCTTTCTGCAGTTTCTCACAGCTGGAATCAGTCTCTGTCGTCCCCCCCATGGTGTGTTGTACTTCTGCAGGTCCAACTCATCCAGAACCTCCTCTGACATCTGCAGCATGAAGGCCAGAGCTGAGCAGTGGATCTCAGAGAGTTTCTTCTCTGATCTGTTCTCTGACTTCAGGAACTCTTGGATCTCCTGATGTACTGAGAGGTCGTTCATCTCCATCAGACAGTGGAAGATGTTGATGCTTCTGTCAGGAGAGATTTTATAGCTGTTCATCTCCTTCAGGTTTTTGATGACTCTCTGGATGGTTTCTGGACTGATCTCTGTCTGACCCAGCAGACCTACTAAGAGTCTCTGGTTGGACTCCAGACAGAGGCCATGAAGGAAGCGAACAAACAGGTCCAGGTGGCCATTTTTACTCTGGAGGGATTTCTGCATGACTCTCTTTAGAAACTCATCCACAGAGGATTCACGCATCATGTAATCATCCAGCAAAACTTCATCATCATGATAATTATCACTGTGACAGTCATCATCATTATCATACTCCTCATCCTCATTCCAGTCTATCCTTCCAGGATAATGAGAATCATAAAAGTCTCCCAGGAAGTTCCTCAGCACCTCCGTCTTCCTGTTGGTGAAACAGTGGAACATGTAGACTGCAGCCAGAAACTCCTGAATGCTCAGATGAACAAAGCAGTAGACTGGTTTCTGGAAGATCACACACTCTCTTTTGAAGATCTCTGTACAAACTCCTGAGTACACCGAGGCCTCTGTCACATCCAGACCACACTGCTCCAGGTCTTCTTGGTAGAACATGATGTTTCCTTTCTCCAGATGTTCAAACGCCAGCCTCCCCAGCTTCAGAAGAACTTCCCTGTCAGCGTCCGTCAGTTCCTGTGGACTCGTCTCATGTCCCTCATGGTACTTGTTCTTCTTCCTCTTTGTCTGAACCAGCAGGAAGTGTGAGTACATGTCAGTCAGGGTCTTGGGCAGCTCTCCTCTCTGCTCTGTAGTCAACATGTGCTCCAGAACTGTAGCAGTGATCCAGCAGAAGACTGGGATACTACACATGATGTGGAGGCTCCTGGATGTCTTCATGTGGGAGATGATTCTGCTGGACAGCTCTTCATCACTGAATCTCCTCCTGAAGTACTCCTCCTTCTGGGCATCAGTGAAGCCTCGTACTTCTGTTATCCTGTCAACACAGTCAGGAGGGATCTGATTGGCTGCTGCAGGTCGTGTGGTTATCCAGACGAGAGCCGAGGGAAGCAGATTCCCCCTGATGAGGTTTATCAGCAGCACATCCACTGAGGTGGACTTTCTAGGGTCAGTTAGGATTGTAGTTTTGTGGAAGTCCAGAGGAAGTCGACACTCATCCAGACCATCAAAGATGAACACAACCTGGAAGTCTTCAAAGCTGCAGATTCCTGCTTCTTTGGTTTCAGTAAAGAAGTGATGAACAAGTCCCACCAAGCTGAACTTTTCCTCTTTCAGCACATTCAGCTCTCTGAAAGTGAATGGAAATATGAACTGGATGTCCTGGTTGGCTTTGTCTTCAGCCCAGTCCAGGCTGTATTTCTGTGTTAAGACTGTTTTCCCAATGCCAGCCACTCCCTTTGTCAGCACTGTTCTGATTGGTTCGTCTCTTCCAGGTGAGGCTTTAAAGATGTCTTCTTGTCTGATTGTTGTTTCTGGTCTGTCTGGTTTCCTGGATGCTGTTTCAATCTGTCTGACCTCATGTTCATCATTGACCTCTGCAGTCCCTCCCTCTGTGATGTAGAGCTCTGTGTAGATCTGATTCAGAAGGGTTGGGTTTCCTGCTTTAGCGATGCCCTCAAACATACACTGGAACTTCTTCTTCAGTGCAGATTTAAGTTTACGTTGACACACTGGAGCAAAAAGTTCTGAATGAAAAAAAAGTATAATATCACTTGGAAGTGGAAATAAACACGCAATTCCAAAAAGAATGAAACTTTAAAACATGTTGCTCCATTTCTTAAGACATTTGTAAATGTTCATTTATCCAAAAGTTTAAATCTTTATAAAAATCCTCTTACTGGTCTGCAGACGGTCAGCCAGCTCCTCCTGCTTCATTCTCCTCAGGAAGTCCACTGTGATCTTCATAAATGCCTCTCTGCTGCTGCTCCTCTGCTCATCATCCTCCCTCTCAAACTCCAAGCACTGGGGCTTATTTGGACTCAGAACCTTCTGGATCTTCTTCAGCTCGTTCTTCACAAAAGTGATGATGTTGTCCTCCAGCAGCTGGAACAGAATAGTTATGAATGAGCCAATCAGACTGAAATCATGGAGCCAAACATCAGATCCATGTTGGACACACTGACAATCCACTGGTCTACAAAGAGCAGCATGGAGGTGACTGTGAGCACAATAGATGTAACAGTAGTTGTTGTACATGTACAGACCATAAATATGGAGTCCAGCTGTGTTTGATGCTGCTGGGCAGACTGACCACTGGGAACCTCTGAGCTCTGCTGGTCCACTCTGTGGAGGAACCATGAAGAATTAATTCAAGCACAGGATAAAGATCCAGTAGTTTCTGCTCAAATAACGTCATCTGAATCAAGTCTGTCAAGTTTTAAACTCTCAGATTGTGAACATATCAGTAATTTTCGGGCTGTTTTTATAGACGTCCTTTCAGTGGTGATGTCAGGGATGATTTTGAAGAGACTTCATTAAACTGAACCATCAGCAGATCACTGCTCCAAAACCAGAACATGATCCGAGGTCTCCCTCCACCACCAGAACACCAGCTTTACTAACGTGGTAGATCAGTGTAGTACAGATCAATAACTGATGAGTCCTTTTATCAAAATCACTGAGTGCTTCACATCTGACCCTCTGATGTTTCTGTGGACATTTTGCATATTTAATGAATGTCTGACAGTTTTACATTCAATCAATCAATCAATCAATCTTTATTTATAAAGCACTTTTCATACAAAAAAAACTGTAGCACAAAGTGCTTTACATGGTTAAAAGCAGCCCACCCCACCCCACCCTCCCACTCACTCCCCACACTCTCATTAACATAAACGGTCATGGATACACACATTCATTCATATGGTAAAAGCAGATCTGAAAGATTAGAAGGCCCAAGACCATTAAGACATTTAAAAACCAATAAAAGAACTTTAAAATCGATCCTGAAACACACGGGGAGCCAATGCAGCGATTGTAAAACCGGTGTAATGTGGGCCCGCCCTCTGGTCTTCGTCAGCACACGAGCTGCAGAGTTTTGCAAAAGTTGCAAAGGTGAAATATTCTTTTTGGGGAGACCAGAGAGGAGGGCATTACAGTAATCAATGCGACTGGTAATAAAAGCATGCATCAACATCTCTGTGTTGGCCCGAGAGAGAATAGGGCGGACTCTGGCTATATTTTTTAGATGATAAAATCCAATTTTGGTTACGTGTTTAATATGTGGGATAAAACCAAGCTCAGAGTCAAGAATAACACCCAGGTTTTTCACTTGTAGTGAAGGGCATAGTGAAAATGCCTGTAATTTAGACAAGAGTTTCTCTCTCTGAGCCTCAGGACCGATGATTAAAACTTCAGTTTTGTCCTGGTTAAGCTGTAAAAAGTTTTCTGCCATCCAAGATTTTATATCTAGAATACAGTTAAAAAGGGCATCCATTGGTCTGGTGTCATCCGGAGACACGGAGATGTACAGCTGAGTATCATCAGCGTAACTGTGGAAGTTCACTCCATGCCTCCTGATGACGCCGCCAAGAGGGAGCATATACAAATTAAAAAGTACAGGGCCTAAAACCGACCCTTGAGGCACACCACATGTCATTTTATGGATCTTAGAGGAGCATGTATCCATACACACCATAAAAGTTCTGTCTGAGAGATAGGAAGTGAACCAGTTGTGTACAGCACCAGAGAGGCCCACCATGTGTTTCAGTCTGTTTAAAAGTATAGTGTGGTCTACTGTATCAAAGGCTGCGCTTAGATCCAGTAGCACCAGGACTGAGAGCTTTTGGGAGTCCCAGTTACATCTAAGATCATTTAAAACCTTTAGGAGAGCGGTCTCTGTGCTGTGGTTCACCCTAAATCCAGACTGAAATATTTCTAGGATCTGTTTATCATTCAGAAAATCATTAATCTGAGTAAAAACAAGTTTTTCTAAAATTTTACTTAAAAATGGTAAGTTGGATACAGGTCTGTAGTTATTAAAATCATTACAATCCAAATTGCTCTTCTTCAGAAGGGGCCTCACCACCGCCGTTTTAAAGGCAGCAGGGAAGACACCCAACTGAAGAGAGCAATTCATCATGTATAAAAGCTCAGCTTCAAAAAATCCATAAAGTGTTTTAAAAAGTGAAGAGGGGATTGGATCTAAAAGACATGTGGTGGGTCTCACTGTGGAGAAAACCTTCTTAAGGTTCTCAGCATTAACCAGGACAAAGCTGTCCAGTGTCTCCTCAGGTACAATCGAGCCCTCAGATGTGTTTAAAATCATAACACGAGAAGATAAAATATCACATCTGATGGTGTTGATTTTTCCCCTGAAGTGGTCTGCAAACTGCTCACAGAGTGAGTCTGTGGGGGTTCTTTGGGAGCTGTTAAAATCAGGGTTAAATAAATGATCTATGGTGGAGAAGAGGACCTTGGGATTATTTTTGTTGTTACTGATTATTTTGGCGAAGTATGAGTTTCTTGAATTCCTTAGTGTATTATTGTAAATTTTAAGTTGCTCGCAAAGTATTTGATGGTTGATTGCATTTTTATTTTTCCTCCATCTCCTTTCTGCTGCCCTGCAATTTCTTTTGAGTTTTTTGACTTCTTCGTTTCTCCAGGGTGATATATGTTTTACGTTAATCTTTTTGGTGGTGAGTGGAGCAACGGAGTCAAGGCTTTTCTTCAGTTTGAGGTTAAAATGATTAAAAATAAAATCACAGGGGGGCATTCGTCTAAAACCCTGGTAAAATTTGCAGCCACTTCAGAGGTTAGATAGCGCCTCCTCACAGTTCGCACCGAGGTCTCCCGCTGAATAAAACCGGTGATGTTAAAAAACACACAGTAGTGGTCAGAGACAGCCAAGTCAACAACAGAGGACACACTGGTGGACACTGGTGGACAGCCCACTGTATTCATAGTATTCATTCTATGAGTACAGTGGAAATGCTGTGTTATAGTCTCCATGTTTTTTCCAGCATCATAAATTCTTAAGTTCAGAAAATTAGATTCTTTTTTCACAGCTGAAAAACAACATTTATTCTCTATTGAAATCTGCATCGTCCACTCGAAAGGTCACAATCTGAAGGTAACATCTGGTTTTGTTCCCTGTGATTAAATCTGAGCATCAGTATGGTGGGATTTATCCACTACATCCACACCACTGTGGTTCAGTGTTGTCCTGATGGAGTAACAGCAGCCAGTATGATCCAGGCTTTAGCTGCTGGGTCTCTGTGTGACTCTCAGACTGTTTAACAGATCAGACACAAAGAGAATCAGAGCAGCTCTTTAAAGACAAACATGAACCCACTCAGGTCACACTTTCCCCACAGATATGAGCATCACTGTCCTCAAACAGCAAATGACCAAGTCTAACATTTGGATCTTTTCTCTTTCATTGTTTTCTTTTTAATGAATCTTTGTAACAATCTGAGGATGTTTCAGGTCAGATTTATCCAGGAAACACAAACATGTAAAGGAGTCATCACAGCTCTCTGACCTCGTTGGTCCAGGTTCACCACTGAAGTTTAGAGGTTCAGGTTTGGACCGGTCACTCCTCACAGACGGACAGCTGGATCCTGCAGACTGTGACCTCTGACCTCTGCAGACACAAACATGATTGAAGCAGCTGTGATCAGACTGCAGATAATGCAGCTGTTTCCTGTCAGTAACATCCTCTTAGATTAGAGTTCAGCTTTTTACAGGAAAACTGGACAAAACTGATTTTGTTACAAATTCATTTTCATTTCCTCTCAGCTCACAAACACAGTCAGAAAATCAACCAGAATCAACACTGATTATAATGTCAGTGCAGAATTATTTCTGTTACTCAGTGAGTTCAGCTCTCTGACCTCGTTGTTCCAGGTTTAGCACTGAAGTCTGGATTTCCTTCTTTGGACTCATCACTCTCACAGCTGGATCCTGCAGACTCTGCTCTGTCCTCCTCTTCCTCCATCATCATCTTCAGTCAGTCTGAGAGGTAAACCACAAACACTCAGTGAGTTCACATTAACAGGAGTAACCGAGTTACACTCGCTGACCTCTGACCTGTCATGTAACCTAGAAACCAGGTCACATCACTGTTCAACTCCTTGCTGGAGGGGAAACCAATTCTGGTTGTGCTTACTGACCTCAAACCAATTTAAAAAAAATCTGTCAAAAAATGTTTTAGTACGACTTTGGTAAGCTACGAAGTCGCACCGCTTGATGGATTGTCGGAGCATTACGGCGACCATAGGCAGGAGCCTCGCGGAGTGATACGTGCTGTGCTTCAACATAATATTGTGTGTGTATAAGGACCCCAAAATGGCACCTGTTAAGAGACATGCGTATGAAGCGCAATTTAAACTCAAGGCTATCATTCGCGCAGTAGAACATGGGAATAGAGCAGCTGCGAGAGAATATAACAATGGTACAATGGAATCAATGGTACGGAGGAAGCAAGAAGAATGAGTTTGACTTACTTACTGTTTTGTTTCCCCCAATCTGCTTTATAATCCCGTGCACTTTATGGTCCGAAAAATACGTATTGACTTATTTATTTGGCACACTGCAGTTTCATAATGCAAAGCACCTGTTTTTAAGTTTTGTGGATATTATACAGGGTTAAGCTGAGGATATGTCGGCCCATTTCCACTGGAAATTTCTTTTGGTTAAACTGCCAACGAGAAATTTGCATTTCCACTGTTAAATTTTTAGATAGCTTTAATGCACATAAAAAAAGCTGCTTGTCTAAGTGAAAAAAAATGGATGGGTTTTTTGAACTAATAAAGTTGTGGAGTTGTAAAGTATTTTGTCTTGAGTCAATTATATCATTATCAGAAATTTTCAAATATATATCGTGATAAATATTTTTGGACATATTGCCCTGCTCTATATTCCTGAGATACTCCTTATACTCCTGAATGCAGCACAAGAACTTTTCTGCTCTAAGTTTCATATGAAGATCAGGAATTTAGAGGATTCAGAAAACTGTTGATAGAAGTTCTCGGAGCTGCTGTAGTAACATTTTTAACTCACTGTGGAAACTCTGATCAAAGCTAAAGTCCTGGTTTTATTCTTTAAGCTTTTTTTTACCCAAACAGTTGTACAGAAATAAAACTTCTGTCCATGCTGCCATTAAAACAAAACAAAACAAATCAGATCAGAGGAACTATTTTACTATTTATGAAGAATGAGCAAATTTATTATAAGATCATGAGGGGTGGGAAAAAATAACTGTTTATATGTTGCTCTTCTACACGTCACTATAAAGTTTAATTTGTTATAAGTTAAGAAGTCAAAGTTTGAGTTCACATTCACTGCAGTGAGAGAAAACAGTATAGTACAAATTTGTACAGCCTGATCCAGGGGGGGAGTTGTGGGAAGCCAGATCGGGCGCCCCCCTTCTGGTTCTCCTCTCTCCTCTTTCTCCTATCTTGTCCCTTTTCTCTCACTACTCCTTTTCTATCCCTTTGAAAAAGTGAGGCTCCATAAATGCTAAAGAGGTAAGTATTATATCTCAGTTTCAGTGAATAGATAGGAGAAAATAAACTGTAGAAAACTAAACAGAAGAAAGAAGAAGACAATAAAAATTTAACATAAACCAGTGACTGAAGCATCTTTAAATGTTCTGATTTATTAACAGAGCATTTTAAATTTATTACAGTAACTTTTGTTCAGTCTGAGAAATTGTTAAGGGATTTCTTAGGATTTTAGGATTTTTATTATGTTATGCTTAAAAGTACATTTCATTACCTAAATGTGTTTGCTCTTTCAGTATTCAGCTTAAATGGGGAAGTTACACTCTGTGCAGACTCAACAGGAAGCCTGCAGCACAGTTCTATTTTATCTCTTCCTGTATGTCTCTGAGAATGCTATGAATAAAAGGCTGACAACTATTGCACTGGGCGCGAGTCTCCCTGAGTCTCACCTGTGTACACGTTAACCTGTCTGAGCGTTTTATTCCGACCTGAGTTGCAATACAGGAAAACTCCTGACATTTCTTGGTCCTTCGAGCCGGATGTGATACAGTGTGACCCCACAGGAAAGCCTCATCGAGTCCTGCCGTTGTGAGAAGCCCACGCTGAAGTCTGTCGACAGCTCCTGTCCAGGTACAGGATAAAGACCAGAAGCGTGAATTCGGGTTCTGGCCAGCGTTTTTAAAAGTGGTCCACGGCGGTGGGGGTCGACGAGGTAGACCTGAGAGACCGGCAGCAACCAGGTGAATATTAACACTCTGAGACACCTCGCGTAAAACGTCTAGGCTCGCCCAGAGGGGTTGGTAGCATTCCTAAATGTAAACGCTCGCCTGAAAAAGGGCTGGAAGCATTTTTAGGTAGATTTCTAAAAGTAAACGCTCGCCTGAAAAAGGGCTGGAAGCATTTTTAGATAAACCTGGTCCGTAAGACGTAGAACGCGTTGAAAAGGTTTATTTTTGTTGGTGGAATAAGATGATTTTACAGCACAATAAGGAGGCTGAACTATTCCACTATTTTGTTTGCTGTTGGCCACCCAAGTACTGGTGAAAAGAGAGAAACAGGTCGTGTTTCATCACGTAAAGATGACACCGCTTTCAAGAATAGCTTGAAAGTAGAAGGCCGTGTCAACTACCTCTCTCGATTCTCGTGCCAGAGAAGGTGCCGCAGTTGTGTAGTTGTAAAGTGTTAAAATTAAGAGGATTAAAATGGGTAACTCACTGCTGATGAGCAGTGGTTAGAAAAGAAATGTCCAGGTGCTGGACAAATTAGTGCATATAGATGGAGAAATCCAAAGAAAACCTAAATGTCCCACGTGGGAGGGAAAATGCATTGACTAAATTATAAGAAACCCTCCAAGCAGAAATAAATACTGAAAAGGATGCTAAAAAGAGTACACAAGAGTTGTAATATATTAAAGCATGGAAAGTGGAATGAAGTGGAATAAACAAAAGGTTAAATTAAGGTTAACTTAAATTAAAGTAGAGCTTTTCTAGTGTATTCAACATGATAATAGGAAGGTTAACAACCTGCAAACTGGTATTAACAATGAAACATAGTTGGCATGACGACCGTGCCTAGAATGAATAGAATGCATGAAACCAGATAATTCACACGAAAATATATCAAATAAGAAAGAGAGATGCATAAGGTATATTACGGCTGTGTCATTGTTCAGCCAAGGAAAATGTCTCCAGCTTGGGAAGGTGTGAAGCTGCAGATTCGCACAGACCCGTGATGGATACATAATAAAATATAAACTAATATACTATTGTATATTAGTAGTGAAGTAGTGTATTGTAATATACTATTGCTGTTATAAAAAAGGAAAAACAATACAATGATAACATTGATAATGACATACTATTAATAAGAAGAGGCACCTCAGTCAGTTATGATATGAGGTGAATGATTGTTAAAAGTAGTCTGATTCAAGCTTAAGGTTTGCTCAAACTCAGTACAATGATATATGAGATGAAGAAAATAAGGAAATAACTACACTAATCAGGTGCATAGAGACACTTGACCTGCTTGTAAACCTGTCATCTTAGATGAGACATTGTTAAGATGAAGAGCAAACCTATACTAACAACTAATGAGCCAAACCCTGTATACAACAGCTAAAGCTACAAGATTGAGAAGCTGAATTAAATAAATATGTGGACACTACCAAGCTAATGAGGAGCGGTGACGCGCATGGAGATGCTGGTTTTGCTCACTACAATTGTATAAATAGAGTTTGAATTCATTACTGTGGATGTACAGTGAGTGACCACTATATATCTTGAAAAGCATGTCTGAAATACTCATATGGAAGCATATTTTGAGTGATTTTAACTGTGTGAATGCTGTGAGTAGTAGGTTTTGAGTGATTGGGTGTGATCTGTACAAAAATAATAAAGAATAAGTAATAATAACACTACAAAGGTTCATAGTAGAGTGAGTGAACGAGTAGAAGTTTGAGAGAAAAGGCAGTGTGTGTGATGATTCCTGATGTCTGAAAGGGCTCTATTTAGAAGTGTGAGCGTGACATAAAGGTGTATTGGTTTTCGGTTAAGATTTAGTAGAATTAAAGAGGGTTTATAGACTATGAATACAAAGAAAAACAATTGAGTTCGATTAGTCTGCAGTCTGTGTGCCTGTGGTGTGTAAAGACAGCTCTGAAGGTATAATTGAGTTGAAATTGAAGGCTGAACTCATGATTGTTTAAAAAGATGTCCGCCATGTCATAAACAAAAGAAGGCAAAATAATGACAGAAATAATTGACAACTATATTAATGAATAGACAACACATACTCAAATTGTTATATGTGAAATTATTTTTGGAAAGGGTCAGAGGAGATAGTTTGAATTTAGAACTCAGTGATATGATGCATGAATTAAACCGTATTGTAATAAATACTTGCAATGAAGAAAGCACCTTACACTCAATTAATATGAACGCAAAGCCTTGATGCCATAGGCAATTTGTTTTGTTTTTGTTTGTTTGCTTAGTAAGTTTGGAAAACAAATTTGTGATCATACTTGTGGATCACAGTGACACATAATGATTTGGGCATATGATTTGCTGATGCCTAGTTTTAGAGCTGTGAGCTATGAGCTTACACTGTCACACATCAGAACTGCTGTATGCTGTTTCACGCGCTGACCTTCACAGCACCCCACAGGCTGGTTTCATTAATATCTTTGTAGACGGTTCAGCGTCCAAAAGTAGCCTTGGGCGGAACTGTGTAAGGTATGCGGTAACCACAGTAGACACGATTTTAGAAGCAAAAGCACTAACTTCCTCACACTCTGCACAGAGCGCAGAACTCACGGCCGTCATACGTGCCTGTCAACTGCATGAAGACCGAGACATAAACATATACACTGACAGCCAGTATGTCTTTGCTGCTGTGCATCATTTTGCAAAAATTTGGCAGAATAGAGGGATGGTTACCTCTACTGGCAACCCAGTGCAACATGGAAATCTTTTAAAGGCACTGTTGGAAGTGATAATATTGCCGAAACAGTTAGCATTATGTAAATGTGCTGCACACCAGAAAGATAACTCAGAAGTCACTAAAGGCAATAACTTCGCAGATCAAGGCCGCAAAAGCAGCAGCACAACAAACTATAGACACATTAATGTCTGACTCCTCAATGCAATACCACTTGATGTGCTTATAAATGAACAGAAAGCCGCACCAACTAGAGAAGAAAAGAGCTGGTTAAAAGGTGGAGCACAGCTAGAAAATGATTTGATGACTTGTAATGGCAAACCAATACTACCAAAGTCCCTACACAAATCAGCAGCATTATTGTCAACAGGAGAGGGGGTAGGAGTGGTAGATAAAATTTCGGAAATTTGTCGGAATATGCATGATTTGCCAAAACCATAATGCACATAATGCACACCACCTCATCCTTTTCATACAATCCACATGGGTATTATTGAGCTAAATGAATGCCAAGGCTCAAAATACGCTCTAGTGATCATAGACGTATTCTCAAAGTGGCCAGAAATCTATCCAGTAAAAAAAACAGACGCCATCTCAGTAGCAGAATGTTTGTGCAACCATTTCATTCCAACATATGGCATCCCCACTCTGATAAGATCAGACAATGGGACACATTTTGTCAATGTGGGCCAATAGATAAGTCAATAAGAGAAACTACACTAGCCGAATGGATGACTAAATTACTTGAAAATAAGGAGATTGTTCTAAACAACCAACTGCCAAGTGACAACTCTCCAGTATCTTGCAGGTTGAAACCAGGTGATTGGATCCTGATCAAAGTACTCCAAAGGTAAAATTGGAGTTCACCAAGGTGGGAAGGTTCTTATCAAGTGCTACTCACCACACCTACTGCCTGCAAAATAGCAGAAAGACCGTCCTGGATTCATCAAAGCCACTGCAAAAAAGTGAGTGACAACATAGACTAAGAGACGCCGACGCCCCTGCCTGTAGGTGATCTAGGAAGGTGGAGAGAGGGCTGTTTGGGTAGAATCCCGCCCTGTTCTTCTCGCCCCTAGTCTACTCACGTATAGGACTTGGTGCGTCTGGTCATCATGAAGACGCTCGTCCTCCTAGTGGCTAGTATTGCACTCCTGGTGAGTTTATTAACACTCACCCGAAAGAAAGGAGATGGACACATGACAACTCACATCTTCGTGACATGACACAAGACCACATTCACCCATGGATGAACAACGCATGGTATCGATATATACATGACAGCACACCCAGACAAGACTGCTATGTTTGCTCCTATATGCCCCCAACGACACGGTACGCCACCTTGTACGCGAAGGCAATGGACATAATTCAGGCAAAGTGTGCTGCAAGCTACGCCAGCCTTGGGTATCAATTCCAGGGAATCGTGGTCAACCATGAGGAACCTCTCCAGATAGGACTACGAAATGGCATATGTGACGAATGGTTCTGGGTTGACCTGAAAATGAAGCACAGAAGTAAGGCTAACTCATTCCCAGTCTTTCTTGAAAACAATGGGAATTTGAGCCACAGCCTTTGCTACCGCCAAGAGAACGGATCCACGCCAATGGGAAGCACCACCAACTGCAAAGCAGTACAGACACACGCTCCTGGAGGGCCCGTGAGGAGCAGCTACATCTCAAATGGCACCTTCTGGGTGCAAGGGATGGCCTGGGATATCCTTCCTGGGAATTGGACAGGTCAGTGCGCTCCCATTTTCATATCTGACCACACTTTCAAGATAACCATGGACGCCACGTCAACATCAACGTCAACAACAAGGAAAAGATGAAGCACCCCAGACCTCAAGCAGCATGATTCCATATGGGGTTCCGATGTCCCAGAGGAATTTAAACTTTGGACTGAAAGACAAAAGGTTCTGAATGCTTCATGTAAATTCAACGACGAACGGGGTCAGGAAATTGACGCTCTGCGCATTGCAGTAATGCAACACATTGGACATGATTCTCGCCGAGAAAGGAGAAAGGTGTCCTCTTTAACAACACATGTTGCACATACATTCCAGATAATGTGCACTCACCGAACATGACTGATGCTCTGAAAACACTGAGACAACTTCGGGACACACAACAACGAGACTATGCCACAAACACAGAAGACTGGCTTACGTGGCTCTTGGGAGTCCCTGCTGATTAAAGGACTTGTTTTGTTGGTGTTATAATACTGTTATTGTGTCTTTTCATTTCATGTGTCATACCTTGTTTGAAGAACATGGTATCAAAAATGGTAACTGCTTCAATTCATGCTTACATCACCCTATCACAGAATGATGAAGATGATAATGAGACAGACACTTGGATATAACATACTCACAGAACCCACTATTTTATGATGTCTTGGCTAAAGATGTCTACAAGTGGCCATAGACTGATGCACTGTTAGTGGTTGCTATGTACATATATAGAAGGAAAGATCAAACAACAGGAGGGAATGTTAAGGGATTTCTTAGGATTTTAGGATTTTTATTATGTTATGCTTAAAAGTACATTTCATTATCTAAATGTGTTTGCTCTTTCAGTATTCAGCTTAAATGGGGAAGTTACACTCTGTGCAGACTCAACAGGAAGCCTGCAGCACAGTTCTATTTTATCTCTTCCTGTATGTCTCTGAGAATGCTATGAATAAAAGGCTGACAACTATTGCACTGGGCGCGAGTCTCCCTGAGTCTCACCCGTGTACACGTTAACCTGTCTGAGCGTTTTATTCCGACCTGAGTTGCAATACAGGAAAACTCCTGACAGAAATATATAACATGTTTTATCTTAGTCTCTTTCTGTCATTGTGAACAGTCTGTTGGAGCAGGGCCAACAGTTCATGATATTTTTAACAGGCCGACTTGCTGAATCGAGGCTGTGTCTGTTTTAAACAACACTTTACAAAGTCCTCTGCTCTCCCTCCACCTGCTGTCTCTGAACACAAAGAGGGTGAGAACTTTAAATTAACACAGTGGCAGGTAGATGGGGATCTTTAAATGATCTCAGTGACTGAGAGATAAATCCAGGAAGACATCTGTGGTGGCTGAAAGCCCCACTAGAAACATATCCACAGACAGCAGAGTTGTTGTACTTTTGTAATTAGCTTTCATTTGTATTTCTTTTTCAGTTTGTGTTTTTAATTCAGTTTAGTTTCAGTTAATTTTCACAGTGCGTTTGCTTGTTTCAGTTTAGATTTTATTTTTTTATTTATTATATAGGGTGTAGGTCAGAGGCTGGACTGATTTAGATGAATGCAGATTTTATAACAGAAACTTTCTGAAAGCAGTGACTCACTGTCTTTTTTTTTTTCTTTTAACCCAAAATAAACACTAAAACACTAACAGGACATTGCCTGTAAAATGTTACTCAGTTTTGAGTTTTCAAAATCATTTCATTTATCATTATCAATAATTTAGTTTAGTGTGTAGTTTTTATTTGTATTTTAACTTTTTTCAGATCCAGTTTTAGGTCCGACTTTGGTTTTAGTGAACTAAAATACCTTTTGTGTGTTTTGTAACACTTCTTCCTGTTGGAGCAGAGCCAACAGTTTGTGACGCAGTATTTCTAAGACTGACATGTTGAATCTGTATCTAACACACATCTATATAAAATATTCATTTACAAAGTCCGCTCTCCGTCTCCTGTTGTTCCTGTTAATAACACCCGGAGTTCAGAGTCTCTCGAGCTGAGATCAGGCCACATTCAGTGTGTTTAGTCTGATTCCCGTACTCTGAACACGAACACACACACACACACACACACACAGAAAATGGCGGACACACTTGGCCTCGTTAGAAAACATTACACACTGACTTTAATGGAGAGACCAGAAATACAAACACACACAGTTTGTTGTGTGAAGAAATCAAACATGAGCTGAACAAACAGTAAAGTTCCTAAAGACAAACTGTTAAAGGAGGAAACAAAGCAAACTTACAGTTTCTTCAAACACCAACAACAAGCTCCACTCCACAGCTGGACACTAAACACGGACACACAGGTGAGCTGCTTCCTGGAAGGAGGCGGGACTCCACCTGAAGCTCAGCACAGGTGGGAGGGGCTATGCTCCGTGTGTGTTGATGTGTTCACTTTAAAAATATGCCGTCTGACTGACTCAGAGTAAAGTTCACATGCTGACGTGTGGAGACATGAAGCCTGTTGTAGCTGCACATGTGAACACACTGATGTTCAGCATGTTTCTCTGTTTCCAGTCTATAGATCCAGACACACTTTCTACCTTCACCTGTGCAGTAGTGATGTGTCGGTCGCGAACGAAATGGCTCTTAGAGCCGGCTCCTTATCGCAAGCCGTGTTTTTTTTTTCCCTTTCTCTCATCCTCTCTCTCGCACTTTTTTTCCACTTCACTCCGCACACGAGCCTTGTGCTTTACGCGGTAGTTACACTCAGTAGCAGAGGAACAGAGCGGGAGGGAAATAGAGAGAAAGAGAACCAGGGACAACAACGTCACATTAGAAAGGTATAGTAATCATCCACAACTATTTTCAGTTGCAGATGATAAAGGATTCAGAAAGTTTATTCATGCAGGCCCATATGACAGAGAATATGCATCTTCTTTTTGTTTTCATATTTTAATTTATATTTAATTGTGTTGTGGTTTGCAGTGTTTTGAGTTGTTTCACTGTAAATTTGTAAATTGAAAAAGCTGAAAATTTAAATAGTTAAAAGTTGAAATGTGAATAGTTGGTTTTTCTATTTATTTATTGCATTTTATGTGGAGTGAATAAATAAAAGTATATTTACGGTGGCCCCTAGAGACAAAGCACGTACAAACTTCAAAACACATACAAACTCTGAAGCACATAAAAACTCAAAACACGTACAAAAGACAACAGAAGTGCTCCAGAATGCTCGGCGCAGTGTTGAGCTTTTGTTACCTAGAGGCTACACAAGCCAGCAAGTACCAACGACCGGATTTGGTGTGTGGTAGTAGCAGGTAAATGAACTTTTTTTTAAAAAATTATTTGAATATATATGAGTGCTTGTGTATAAATACACAAACAATACACATATGCTTTCAATTGTGTAATTTAAGTGATCTAGGTAGCTCTGTTTTGGAAGTTCAGTTAACGCTAGAAATGTGTTTTGGAGTTTGTACGTGCTTTGTCTCTAGGGGCCACCACATATATTTATATATAAACATATATAAATAAAACCACTTTTTTTTTACATTAGTAATTCCTTTTGTGCATAATTTTGTATTATTGTAATAATAAATTAATTAAAGCAACAAAAAAACCTGAAGAGCTGGCTCTTTTTAGTGAGCCGAGTTGAAAGAGCCGGTTCTCTAAAAAGAGCCGGAAATCCCATCACTACTGTGCAGTAAAGACTGAGAGCAGAGCTGAAACCCACCGTACAATCAGTGAGCAGCATCAACACCTGAGCTTCATTCAGAATCTGTTATTCACAGTGATGGGAATAATGGCGTTACAAGTAACAGTGTTACTAACGGCATTTTTTTTTTTTCAGTAACGAGTAATCTAATTACTATTCCTATCATTACAACGCCGTTACAGTTACTAACAAGAAAATGTGGTCCATTACTATTTTTCAACAAACAGACGGTTGAAGCTGTGTTCAGTTTATCGCATCTTATATCAGCTGCAGGAAGTAGCTGTAAGTAATCTGGACGCTACAGCTTTAAGCAGCTGCGCCCTCCTGCGGACGGTAATCATGGCCACTTTTTGGCACAACACCTAGAGCTCAGGGGGCAAAACAACGGCATGAGTGTTTGATCCTTATCTGCAGCTGGACTTTAGTCTGAATCACACTGAAACAATTTCATTTACTTTTACTGTTTTTAAAGCCATTGGGCTGCTTTGTGGCTCACTTATACTAAACTCAGATACTTTCAGTGTGAATCATTTGCAGGAACACAGGCAGGATATAAAGTGCAGAACTTTACAGTCTCTGTCTCAGAGTTGGTCTAAACATGCTAACAGCTCTTTGTTTTTTTCAGTTTTCACTGGTTTGATGTAATAAAAGAAATTTTAAAGAAGCAGACAATTGTTGTTATTTTAGTTCTATAATTTCCTAAATCGTGGTTTGGATCTAAGTCAACATTCAAAATAAATAAGATAATACAGCACTTTAGATGTTTGCCTTTTTATTTTCCCAGCAGTGCTCAGGTTGGTTCTCGGCTACATTTACATACAGATGTTAATGTGTTCAGCAGCTGGACTCATCTGAGGAAGGAACATTGGAAAGGTGCTCAGTGCACAGCTGCATCACTAATTTTATGTGAGAGCCTGTATTTTATTGTATTTATATATTTTTAACATTTTACTTTTGGGAAGGATTAAAATATTTTCAGAAGGAAGTTTTTCCTTCTGTTCAACTTGTTGGTTTCAAAATATTGGGAAGAAAACACAGGAGGAATGCAAGTAACCACACTGGTCCAAAAGATGAATTCAAGCGATGATTTTTAATGAAAACCACACGTGTGGGAGACACACCCTGCAGAACATCAAAGGTGGATCTCTCGAAAAATAAACAACACAAAGGTTTTATAGGGTCAGGTTAATACAACGCCCCTTCATGTCTTAAGCAGATACAACACTTATATACATCAAATCAAAACCACAGATCCCCAGTTAACTTTTGACCCGTTTTAAAAGAACATTCGCTTCCATCCTCCTCTAGGTACAGTCCCCGCAACCACAGCCCCCACATGACAGTTAGACATCCTGTACTTTTATCAAACCATCACATACACCCACAGAAAAACTGCAACCCTAGCAAAACATGCTTAAACTTTCACCTACAAAAATAAACTCACTCGTATATCTGTGTGCGTGTGGGTTTGTGTATGTCTGTACATGTGTTACTCTCGCCTTGTGTTAGAGTGAATTGTTAAATGTTTGTCATTTTTATTCTTACCATTTGTACTTTAACTGTGTGTTGAAAGGAATTCTTTTGTTCTCCCCTCCCCAGATTCTCGAGGTTCTGGGTGAGGGGCTATAGTGTTTTATTGCAGATACATCCTATCTGGAAGATCTGCTTCTTTTGATGTGGTAAAACTTCCTGCCCTTTGTATGGCTTCACTGTGTTATCTAGGGTGAACCATAGATTGGGTGTGGGGAGGTTACCCTCTTTATGACCTAGGATGTTGTTCCTGCTTTATGACCCTTTTGGTCAGCAGCTCACACACACACACACACACACACACACACGCACTTACAAAACCACAGGCAGGGTATTCCTTGTTCACATGTGTACCGTTATATGTTAATGACCCTATGCATATTCAAGTAACCACAATAAAAGGAGTGCTATGGGGAACCTGGCTGAGAGTCTGACGGAGGTCAAGTAGGTGGAACGACACTTGGCTCCAGGCAGGCCTCCCTCATGCATGAGTAACCCAAAGGACTTTGCCTACTTCGTGTCTTGCTTGCTGTGTAATCACATTGCCTTCAACGTTCCAGCGAATAGGTTCAAGCTACAAACCTATCATTAATTGGTCCTTCGAGCCGGATCCCTGGAGTCGATATTCACCGAGGGGAGAGGAGACACGCTGAAAGACCGACGTCAGCCAGGAAGTTCCTGTGGATTAGCTGTCTGTCTTTCCTCCTCGATGAATGACGATCGGCGGGATTCGAGGCTGATATTACACGCTAAGCAACACCGAGTAAGTTTGGAGTACATCTCTATAACTGTACGTCTTCGCCGCTCAGTGGGGCGTTGTCCGTGGCCGCTTAGTGGGGCTAAAATTCGCCGTCTTAGTGGGGCGATGTACAAAACCGCTCAGTGAAGTTGTTGTACAGAAGCATTACAACCCGTTCTCACTCCCGACGCGTAAAATACTGACGATTTGTCACGTCCCTGAACTTCTCATGCTGACGCTGAAGGTACCCTTCCACGTTTTTATGCGACGCTGTGGGTTGTCAATTCATTCCAATATGAACCCGCTCTCGGCGATCAGAGACGCTTCGAGCAGAGGCTCCAGCCATCTATTTACTCCAATAATAACCCCATCACGGCGAAACGTGACGCCTTGAAGTACAATCTAACTGGAAAACCGGGGACCCTCTCCGCGAACGGGTTTTTCTCCCTAATGTAATGCTTTCTTTTAATGACATCGTTAACATTTCTCAACAAAAACACATGAAAGTAACACTGATAATTCAACAATAAAATCGCTTCATTTTCCAAAGTGATTCACGATCTGAAAGTGCGCAGATTTAACGTACATAATCCTTGGTTGGGTTTATTATTTTTATTTCACACGTAAAACTCATTTATAGTTTTATTCACCACTCCTGTTAGTTTTGGATGCGCTCGGCTCCAACCAATCAGACGCAACCGGTGTAAGCAAAGGATGATGGGAGAACGGAGAGACCCGTTTATAAGAATAAGAAAAGGAGGCGGAATTGATTGATTCAAATGCAGGTATGTAAAAAATACATATATTTAGAGTAATAGCTTGATGTGTGTTTCAAAGGGGTTTTTTCACAAAAGCTTCAAACAAACAGAGGTGACTGATCTCGGAAACGATTTAATGCATTTAAAAATGGCTACAGCTACTGTCAGCATGCTTGCTAGGTAGAGTACGGTAAGGACTACACGTGGCTAGTGCAGCATTAGCCATTTAATCCAACATGATCATTAAATCTATTATAAACATTTAAGGACTTGTGTGTTGCAAAATAGCCTCACATGGTGTGTAAAGCAGTTTTTGCGCTAATAGTTCTGCTAGCTCTTTATAAACCTATGATGCTAACGTTAACCGGAGCGCTAAGCTTCAAGCTGCTGACGAACTCCCTCAAGACATGCAGGTAACCTTCTTTTTTTTTTTTTTTTTTTTTTGTAAATGTGATGTAGTGGAAACAAATGTTAAAGAGGGGACACACTTGTCTAATTTATTGTACGTAGTAAACGTTATATTATTTGATATATTTATTATAAATTTTATATATCTGTATATATGTTTCAGTAAGTAAATATTCTTCAATCTCTTTTTTCCCCCATTTTCCGCAGATCAGCATCAATGTCCACGTGAAGAACCTAGTTATGTTGCCAGTGTCAACCCAACAAAAGGCACTTTCACAATATATATAAGAAGGTATTCCTTTATTAAAGTGTACTTTTATATTTGTTGTTATAGTTGAGTTAGGCAGGGCTTTTGTGCAGTCCTAAGAAACATACTGCCTAGAGTGTTTTTCACTTTGTGGAAGGGTTTCTTTCTTTATTTTTTTTTTTCTGTTAGTGTATGGAACTGAGGTGCTTCTCAGGAGCTGCTTCAGTTGTTGGAGGATGGAGAAGAGGACGCAGCCATGACTTGTGAGACGGCGTCTGAGTCAGCTACTACTCACTAGGAGATCAGAAACATGGTGTCCTTGCAAAAGTGGAAAGAGGCCAGGCCTTGTCTTATAGACAATATGTTAGCTACTCTGGATCCACTGTCACACCGTGTGTGTCAGTGTGGCAAACAAGTAGTTGTGAGGTGTCTGGACTGCCTGCCTCTTCCATTCCTTTGTGCTGAGTGTGATATTGCAGTTCACACACACTTTGTCCTGCACAACAGAGAGGCAGTAACAAGAGGGTTTTTGCAGCCTTCATCAGAGTTTCACAAGCCAATAGGTACGGTTTTTAATCCTATGCATTTCTTGCTATGTACTATGAGTGGGTGCTGTTATTGTATCATGTATTGTGTATCATTTAATTTCCAATTCTTTTTATATATATTGTGTGTTTTTAATGTTAGTTCGGCTGTTGCCTGTGCAAAGGCCAGACCATGTGTGTGACTGCTGTTGGGATTTAGAGATTCTTTTATTGCTGCCATATACTCTGCCTTATGATAAATGCATTAATAACATGTTCTACAGTATTATTTTATCAGTAATATTGTTTACAGGGTTCATATTGCATTGAATATGTTTGTCATTGCATTCATTCTATTCACAGGTTTAGTTCATTCTATACACAATGCATAACTGTGCTTGTTTAGAGTTGATGTTCTATCCAAGAGGGTTTTAAGCTTCACTGGTGAGAGTGTCCAGGTGATACATGTTGAGGGAAGATGAGAACATAGCAGGTTGATTGCATGCATGCTTACAATACACATAAATCTAGTAGCAGGCCTGAGCGAAGGCCCAAGTGTCTTCTGCTTCTTATTTGAGACCTGCGCCAATTCAGTCTACTTAGTGATTGAGGACGAGGGTCCATTATTAGCCCTTAGAGGCCCTGAAGCTTGAAGTTATTACCTTAAAAGGAAGGTGTTATCAAAAAGAGAAGTTATATGTTTGTTTATAGTTATTAGAGATGTACAAGATGTACCCTTGTCTGTAAACAATGACTGGACATAATGTATTTTTGACCTGTATTGACGTGTATGTGGGGGTGTGATCCTCTATGCTATAAAACCAGAACTCAGTGTATTTTGGTCAGAGCAAATAAGCCATATGCTGATGGTTGTTCTCC
Source organism: Oreochromis niloticus (assembly GCF_001858045.2). Classification (NCBI taxonomy): domain Eukaryota; kingdom Metazoa; phylum Chordata; class Actinopteri; order Cichliformes; family Cichlidae; genus Oreochromis; species Oreochromis niloticus. The sequence goes on along the minus strand of NW_020327774.1, from coordinate 38,616 downwards.
GTTGTCAATAAACTCATCGTTTGATTGCACTTTTCTGGGCCTCCGTCGTTTGTTGTCTGGTCTACAGTTGATCGATCTCGCTTCATTTGGTGGAGGATGCAGGGCAACTGACGATCAGCAGGTGTTTGTTGTTGTTGTCGGCGGAGGTCGAGGCCAGATCAGGTGATCGAACGGCAGACGTCACGGTGATGGCTTGACTATTGGGCCCGCAAAAAAGGTAAGGCACAAACCTCTTAAACTGAAATTGTGCTGTATTGGATTATAATTCTAGAACATGTAGTCAAGTGGTCATCCGTTGATCTCTGTTTTGAGTTTTGTTTGAAACGAAAAACTTTGTTGCAACGAAAATGAAACTCAAGAGTAGTGTTGTGTTCACGGTCGCTCGGAAAAAGCAGTACTGAGCTAAAAGTAACTAGAGATGTTGTTTTAAGGAAATAGAGAGAAGAGAGATTGAGCTGTGATTGAGGAATAAAGAGATTATAAGTGTTTAAAAGTCACGGAGCCGAAGGACTCCACCCCCGGGAAAGACGTTTCCTGGGTATTAAACTAGGGGAGGGGCCCCGCTGAGATTTTGTGGCCTCAGATATAGCCCTGGTGATCGCAGAGGATCATTGTTAGGGAGACACTTAATTGTGAGAAAAAGAGTAAAATACCGGACGCAAGAGTCCGAGGAAGTTGATATATGATTTAAGAGAAACTCAGGCCAGCCGTAAGCTTGAGGTTTTGCAGTAAAGCCAGCCGAGCAGTAAAGTGAAACTAAGGTCTGTTGTGTTGAAGTAACTCTGAGAATAAATACTGTGAGCTATGAGAGACGATTAAAAAGTATTACCTATGCATTTGTGGACCCGCCGTGGTCAGTGAAAAATTTGTGGACCACCGTGGGCCAAGAAAAGCTGTGTTTTTGTTGATATTCCTGGAGAATTTGCAGACCTGTTGACGTCTCTTAAAGGCGAGCAGCGGTGTGTATATCCGGGTTGTAGGGACCCACTCATACAGCTGGAAACCGTGACGTAAGAAACTGTCTGAAATGATTTAAGTGCCAGCCAGCTGCAGGCTGTGTGTGAGAGAGGCTGTAAAAGTCTCTTTTTCCGTTCTTTTTTGCTGGGGAAAAGTGCGCAGTTAAAATTTGGGTGCGGTCACTTCCCCTTTTAATTTTAACAAAGAATAGATACATTGATTAAATGAGGGGTGGATAAAGGGCATGCTCATTGTGCCGTTGTTTCATTATAGGTGCTTGGAAATAGACAGTGAGAGGCCCACGGGGATCCCATTAAGGCTGCTGAAGCATTTTCCTGTTTTGTGAGCGTGCCTTTGGTGATTTTGAAATACAGTATCACTGGACAGGGTGATTCTAATATAAGAGTTATTTTAATCCAACCAGAAACAGAGTAAGAAATAAAGCTGTGAGCCTCCTCCTGAGTGGAGAGAATTTGCAGAATTTTTGAGTATCTCTTGTTAAAGAAAAGGGAAAAGAGATTCTGTGTACGGCAGACCGTGAAGTTTCTAGATTAAATCAGAGAGAACTAATGTGGCCGAAGGTTGGATCTGATATGAGGTGAACAGAGGACCGGTCTAAAAAAGATTAAGAGGTATGCACAAACCTGTTCAATAAGCAAATTTGTGCAAATTGGCTGAATTCTAAATTATCTGTTCGCTGAGTAGATGATCTTAACTACTAAATTGGCGCAGTAGGGGTAAAACTGAATTCTCGAGAATAAAGTAAAACGTCGAAGTAATGAATGAGTAACTTGGAAGTAATAAGAAGCTTTGAAGCAAGGATAATGAAACTTTGAGAAACAGACAGTACTGAGTTAAAAGGTTATATGGTATTTCATGGTAAAAAAGAAAAAGAGACCAATGCATGTTTAAGAATAAGAAGAATATAAGAGTTATTGGTCAGCTTATGGTTTAATAAGTGTCAAACTCACGGGATTGGAGAATCCTGTACCTCTTTGAGACTTCAAAGAGGAGCTCCAGCGTGGGCATATGTCAGGTGGTGTTGCCGAGAGTTGTGGGCTCGGTGAATAGCTAATGATCAAGAGGATCATTTTGGGAGACGCTTATTTGTAAGTAAAAGGATTAAGTTCGGACGAGGAAGTCCGACAGAAACACCTGGTGCTGTCAGGATGTTTAAAGTGACACAGAAGTTCAGAAAATCGGGTCAGAAATGGTTTTGTGGCTCTTGGTAAACTGATTTTGAAGGAAAATCAGTGTTTATTGTGCTGAAGTAACAGATCCGGCGTGGTCTGATGAAAAGAAATAAATCGGTTAATGGCTGATATATTTATATGAATTTTGGTGGATCTGCTGAGGTCCAGAAAATAATCAATGCGGACTGTGTTTGTTCGAACGTTGATAAATGATCCAGGAAGAATTGCCCTGGGTCTGTGTCTGTGTGTGTGTTGTTCAGTGACAACATGCACAGTTTAAATTGGGCGCTGTTCCTTCCTCTTTTTGGTTTCAAAACACAAAGGCTGTTGGATGAAGAATTACTGTGTGAGGAACGGCTTCACTTTTGATTAGGGAAATAATATGCTTACGTTTGGGTTTATGAAGATCTCGTAACAATCTGGGGGAGATGCCGGGGTAAAAAGAGTGAGCTCGGACGAAGGGGTCCGAGAAAAGAACACCGTGAGTTGAGCAAGGTGTTTTAACTGACTCAGGATTTCAGAGAATCGAGTCAGCTGTGATCTTGAGTTTTAAGGGTAAGTTGATTTTAAAGGAAAATCAATGTTTACCATGTTGAAGTAATTCTGATGATATTACTAGATGTGTTGTGATACAAGTAAAGAATAAGTTGTGTAAATGTGGACACACGATTGTGTTGAGATGTATGGATCGGCTGCGGTCCATCTGATAAGTTAATACTGGGTAAACTGAGCCAAGAAACTGTTTTTAAATCTTCACTGGCTGCAGTGAGATACGTGTGCTGAAGATTACTGGACTCGGCGAGGTCCATATGATGAAGTTCTTGGGGAGATAAATGACAGAAACAGTTTCTGAATTTTGAGGAGAATTCTGAAGCACTGAGGTTGAATTTTCTCTGTGCTTGGGGCGCTGTGTGGACTTATATCAGAGTTATAAGTCCAAAGGTTATGACCTGGAGGTCATTCATGGTGTTTAAAGAAGAACAGGAATTAGAAAAGGATATTTAATGTCATATTTTGTGTAAATTGAGGAAAACTCACCACATGTGTTCACCTTTTTTCATTTAAAGGGACACAGACATTAACACACAGACACAGTACTTGGGTGTGAGTTACTTCCTCTTTTAATTTTAAACTGCAACACGTGTTCATTGAACTAGAATTTCAGCAGTGGATGAGACAGGATTTAGGTTAGGGCTAGTCAAAGATAAAGATGACTTTTATTAGTCCCACAGCTGGGAAATTTGTTTTGTTAAAGCAAAAGTGCAAAGTTATGCAGCAGAAATTAGAAAACACTGGAATGCAATAAAATAAAGTAGAATAGAATAAAATAGAATACCAATACTATATACAGCTGAGTAAGAAAATACAAAATACAACTTTGTCAAAGAAAGAATTGCACATATAGCAGTCTTATTGCACGTATGAGGGTTCTGGTAAAGTACTAGTTCTGGTAAAAGTAAAAACTTAGGTTTAAAGTTTTATGCCCTGGAGGCCAAGAGTCGTGTGTAGAGAAGAACATGACTTAGAAACGGACATTTAAGGTCACATTTCGTCTAAGATGGGGAGAATTGTCCCATATGTGTTTATTTCTCTTCTTTTTTAAGAGGACAGACGCACTGAGTGTTGTCTATTTCCTCTTTCTGATTCTAAGCAAGCATGTTTGATAAAATGCTCTTAGGAAAGCGTGTTTTAAGTGCTTCTAAGTGTGTGAATGTTGTGAGTACTTGATTTGAATGATTCTGTGTGATTTGTACAAAATAATAAATAAGTAATAATAACTCATAGGAGAGTGCGTGAATAGAGGAGGCCTGAGAGAGTGTGTGTGCGTCAAACAGGAAGTCTGATTATAGCTGGGGAGAGACGTTGCAGCATGAAAACAGAGGAATTAGAGACTGAATGTCTTAAGAAAAAGTAATAAAATATATTAATTACATGTTTTAGAAAAGAGAAAGACCGAGAAAATAAATACATGAACTAACAATTACATTAATGAATAGAAAACACACGTACACAAATTGCTACAGGTGAAATGTTGGGAATAATCAGAAGTAAGATAGCTTAATATACTGATGAAATGAAGAAAGCAGCTTACACTCCTTTGATTTCCAGAGTCAGTGTGTCCCCTCCCCTCATAGCACCCGTGCCCACTTGGCCCCCGTATCAGGCGAAGCATGGAAGGCTGGACAGCCCATGACGGGTAAGATCCCACCTCGAAACCCTGGGACAACCTAAGGCAAGGCGCAGTCACGATTGCTTGAACCTAAGTCCCTAAGTGAGCTTGGACTCACTGGAGGAGACGGGACTACAAGGGTAAAGCCGCTGGGGCAGAGGGGGAAATGTCATTACCAATGACGAGTGATGAGCCAAAGAGGGGAGACACTCACTGTCTTTCAGGGTGAATTGTTCCCTGAACCTGAAAATCAAGCTCTAACTTCTGGCTGAGGACAAGGAATGTTGTTATTTAAGGAGGGAGATCAAATTTGGGAAAGAGAAAAACTGACTGTTTAAGTGGAACCTTGTGAGGGAGTCTGAAAAAAACCACGAAAAGAAACATATACACAATCACACACACAAATAGAAAATGCGTTAACCTTTGAATACAAAAGAGCTCATGAAGATCAGATAGCAGGTTTAGCATAGGAGTCTGTTTATCATGTTGTCCAACTCGCTTAGTGTGTAGTAAGTTTTCAGAAGAGAAAATTTAGAATTTAGTGTTGATGGTGTGCAAGTTGTGTGGTGTTTAACGAGATTTTCTGTGTATTGAGCAGGTGAGGTGATGTTAGTTGACCTGAGAGTGTCAGGACCCTGAAGAACTTGTGGCAAAATGTTCTGTGTTTAAGATTGTTGAGGTTGTTGTTGTAGTGATGGGTTACTTCTATCGGTTAGATTTGTGTCGTTTTCTTATTTTAATGGAGGGAGTTTTATCAAACATGCACATGTCTAAGGGGGTCCATCATTTTTGTAACAGTGCACTTAGAAAACCTGTGAGGAGATTTTGTTTTGTGTTTTGATGAGCTAATAATCAGCTCTTTTTTTTCTCATTTTTGTTCTAAGCAGGCCTGCAAAAGAGTGAATAACAGCACTGACAAAAAAGTCTCGGGAGAACAAACATAAAGGTGACCTTTTCCAGATTACAATGGGCAGAGGAAAGAGCTACCTGTGGGGATCTGATCAGATTGTGAGTCCCTGTCTAAAAGGATTGCAGCGAGCCAATCCAGTCCAAAAGCATAAAGAACTAGTTTCCGAGAAAAACTTAAAAGAAAATGAATGAATTGATTTTGCTGAGAGTGGAGAATCTGATTATTTGTGCGCAATTTTCCACTATTTGCAAGACCTGATGTTAATGCATGTGAGTGAATGTGTGTAAATGGATGGTGACTGGACGGACCAGGCAGACCATAGGTTGGACCGACTGGACACTGAGATAAAGACTGGACTAAGGTTAGACACATGACTGATAACTGTTCTGTTTTAAGTTTCCTTTCTTATAACACAGGTTGGATCATAAGTGGGGAAAAACTGAGTATGAAATGTGAAGTTCTGGTTAACACACAGGTTTTGTTTCTAGGAAGTTCCAAGGATGCAGGCTGTGGATGGAGCCAAGAAAAGATCTGACATAATGATTAATTTGACTTCATTCCTTAAACACAGGTTTGAAGGGCCGGAGCATGTATACCTAATATGATATGACTAACCTTTTCTTTTAATCTCCTAAGCTCGAGTGAAGGATTTTGAGTTTGTTTGTAACACATGGGATGTGTCACAAAAAAAGGGGAGTTACAGGATTTAAGGTTTAATTTGAAATGGGTTTTAGGATTACTTGATGACGTTTGGGGTTTTTGATAATTTAGATATGGTAAAATTGAGGCAGAAATTGTGTTGTCGTTCTTTTTGATCTGTTTCTATGCTCAGATGGTGATGGTTTATATCTTACCCTGGGCGTGTTTAATAAAACTAAAAGTGTTGCTCACACACATGAAGGGCATGGAGATTAAGTAAAGTTAATATAAAGGACAGAGCCCAGAACATGATATGGTGAAACAACTTTGAATGATTAAAGGAACCTTAGATGAATATAGTAGATTAGTGAGGTGTAGCAGAGAGAGGCTGTTTGTTTTCTATCCTTTACAGGAGAAGATTTCAGGACCACAGCGACTTAGGGGGGCGAGAATCCTGGAAGCCCCAGACCGAACGGAACCAACCAGAGAAAGGAGAAGAACAGAGCACAAATACACCGAGTTGTTTATATTACAAAGAAGATCAAAAGCTTGTTAGACACAGGTTATAATGGAAGCATAAAAGGGATGAGAGGAACTTTACATAACATAGAAATCCTGCAACAATTCGTAAATTGCCTGAACACAGTGTTCAGACCGGATATGCGCTACCCGTTAAAGGGGGCGAAGAAATCAGGCCTAAGTTTGAAAAATGAAATGGGTTAACTCGATAGAGGATGTTTCCAAAGGTTGAGAAAATAATGTAGGACCTTTTACCAGGAGAAAGCTAATTGTATCTTTTACACTTTACAGTGTGCACTGAGGGAAGTCAGGAATAGTTTAAATTAGGATTGAAAAAATTAAACTAGGTGAAAAAAGGGGGTGTAGCAAGTAGATTTAGGGCAGCTCACAGCCTGGCGTAAACGCAAGGTGCTGTCACACAGCTTAAGTTATTTGTTTGATTTATTTTTATGACAAAATAATAAGGAAACATTGAAAACATACAACCCGTTGAGGAGACAGATAGGGTTGGGGAATTGAAAGGTTTTGTTTGTTTAGCATAATTTCTTTTGTTATATTTTAGCTTTAACAGGGAACATGCCTCTCTGGAGCTTCTCTCCTGATGCTACCCTGCCAAAGACCCTTATCCATAGAGACTATGTCAGCTCCCAAACAGACAACAACAAACCAAATCTAGCAATAAACAACTTAAACATCAATAGTAACAAAGCAAGAACAATACAGAATCCACATCTGAACCGAAGAATAAAACAGTGAAATGTGGATTATTAAATATTAGGTCTCTCACCCCCGGAAGATGATTGAATAAAGAAAGACAGGTACTTATGTATGTCAGCATAAGGTGGAGTCCAACAGAAGCAAGGCACCCTACATGCGCACAGCATGCAGCAGGGGTTGCCAAAATAATATAGAAAACAGCACATGTAGTGAGAGAACACCCACTAAAAGTTCTGACTACACATAGTGTGGTGGCATATGTGAACTCGCAGGCGTTCACTATGACATCATTAGCACAACAGAGACTGAGTAAAGTTTTAGATGCTCCAAATCTGACATTTACACATGAAGGAATCAATATGGCAGATTTAATGGGATCAGGAACCTCATGATTGTGCTAAGAAAGCAGAAGTTGAAGGGAAAGTCAGGGAAGATTTAAAAGCAGAACCTATCCCTGGAGCTGAGGATTGGTTCATAGATGGCTGCTGTCATCGTGATGAAGAAGGATCGAAAGCAGGCTATGCTATAGTCTGCAAACAAGGAACTGAATTTGAGCCCACGAGGAACTCCAGCAGTGGAAGGAGCCACGCTGGACTGGTCCTTATGAGGTCGTTGCCAGAACAACTACAGCAGGTCAACTAAAAGGGAAAGGCGATACCTGGTATCATTGGTCGCAGTGTGCACCAGCACATGAGAGGTTGGTAGAGGAAAACTCCTCTACACCCAACACAGGTGGTAACGAGCAGAGGCAAAATAAATCCTCTCACCTGTGCAACGGGCCAACCAGTAGTCCACCTGGAAGGCCGAAGAAAGAAGAGGAGCAGCGCAGAAGGTCGCCACGCCAGCAGAAAGGAGCGGTGACAAGTTGAGGACTCCACAAAAGCAGGGGAGTTTCATTCCAGGATACAAAGTTTATATAACATGATGCAAACACACGAATCAGAGACACGTAATGAGAAAACTGATTAGAATGTTCCTTACAACTACATGTTTATTGTATGCAATGATATTAACTATGGCTGTGTTGTTTATTGTCTATATTTTGTAGGGCACTCCGGACCACTTGTCTGAACACGGAGGCCAGTCCAGCCCAGCACTTCCTGAGACTGTAGTTGCTAAAACGGGATCGGTAAAAAACACAAAAGCGCGAGGTGTCAGGTAAAGGTGATGAGTGTCTCAGCATGAATAATGGCATAGAGTTGAATTATGTTAAAGGGTCTACCAGCTCATTCATGTTTGATTTGTGTGACGTCATTAAGGGTACAGGAGCTAGTAGTAGCTGGAGAGCGTATGATGTATGGGTCTGCAATCACCCCATGATATGCTTAGGGTAAATTTAGTTGATGCAAAGTCTAAGCCGCTCGCAGAAAGCTCAATCACCATTCTGACTGATCAGATGGTAACTTCGGGAACAGTAGCTCAAAAGGAACAGGAATCAAAAGAGAGATTACTTCTGACGACAGATTACTCTAGACTGAAGCCTAAGGATTTGATAAAGCGTGCCACCGGTTTCAAGGACAGTAACTTCTGGCTTGATTGGGTGGCTCAAAATGCTAGAGAACAACATGTATCTGACTGTGTTGCCTGTGCTTCAGTTAGGCAGGTAAAGGCTATTCCACAACACAACACACGTACCTTAGCCGCCAGAGGTAAGAGACATATTTTGGCCGAAAGAGGGACCCAGGGTACACATGCATATGACCCTAGGTTAAACTCTCCGACCGGGATAGACTCTATTGGAGTGCCCAGGAGAGTTCCAGATGAGTACAAGCTGGTAAATCTGATAGTGGTAGAATTTGAAAGTAACTATGTTCATTGGAATCTGCTGAGACTCTCTAACCAAACCAGGGACGCCATGATGGGGTTCGCAGAACAATTGGGTCCGAGTTCACTGACGGGAGAGCAAAATCGAATTGTCTAAAACCATGCATGAGCACTCAGGTATCGAAAATCTGGTGGCGTGCTGGATGACATCTGTGTTTGGACAATGGAAAGGTGTGGCTATGTCAGTGATATGCTCCTTGGCTGTACTTTTGGGAATACTGGTCATCGCTAGTTGTTGTATCATTCCTTGTGTCAGAGGATTGTTGGTAAAAGTAATGGCGAGGGTTCCTAACCCTGGCTGGGTTGAGGGCATCTACCAGATGAATTTAGAACACATAGAGTGGGCCAGGGAGTGATACAACATGAGGTATGGTGACATTCCTTGATGGAATGTCAAAAGAGGGAATGTTGGGATTTAGAGATTCTTTTATTGCTGCCATATACTCTGCCTTATGATAAATGCATTAATAACATGTTCTACAGTATTATTTTATCAGTAATATTGTTTACAGGGTTCATATTGCATTGAATATGTTTGTCAGGAACCAGTTAGAAGCTGTTTTCAAAGTAGCTGAGCAGATTTCATCTCAAGTAAGCGATTAACTGTTTGTTTGTTTGTTTGTTCTGCCACTTAAAGAGCATTTAAGGACGTCTTTTGAGTGTCCAGTTGAATTAATTCTACTGGCTCTCATGGTCATTTGTGATTATGGACATATTTTTCATGTTCATCCAGCTATTTAGTAAATTCTGTCTATTTAGTAATATCTGTTAGCTATAAAATATAAATATAAAAATATCTAAATATCTCCTGCCCTTTATATTTTAATGATGTAAGACCAGACGTCTGTTATCGTGTTACATTAGCATTAATGGATTGGATTTATATAGGGCTGTTCAAGGCACCCAAAGCGCTTGATATGTGAGCATTCCTCACATATCAATGAGATGCTGTACAGTACAATCCTACTGACACAGCAGAGGGATAACGACGGCTATTCAACATCGTTGCACGACACATTTGAGCTGCATGATGCAGACAAAGTGACTAAATCATCTTTTTGTGGTTTATTGTCTTCAAACCAGCAGACAAAGCCGATGGCAGAAGATGTTTGGAGAAGAACTTCAGGCCGTGGACTGAAAAGGTATTTTTTTCTTGTTATCAAAAGACATTTGGAGTGACGACTTCTACAACTGTGCTGAAGTGAAGCTTACAGTCTAAGAAATCACAGTGTTGATATTCAGCACAAAGAGAAAAGCTCACTTGTTTGAATTAATTTACAATCATAGTTTTTATAAATTCTGACTGTAAACAGCTTTTACAGCTTTGATATTGTTTGACACTCGATATCAGGTGATGGGATTTAATTTAAAGGTTTCTATGTCCCAATGAGCCATTTACACTGACCAGTGTCAGTTTAACTGTAACACATTCATTATTTAGATCCAACATTTCTAAGAGAAATAACTGAATGTAAAAAATGGCAGCACTCAGACCAGGTTTAATTGATAGAGATATATGCATGCATTATGAAATTTATGTATCCCAGATAATTGTTATTCATCTAGTCCTGGCAGACCCACCCCTTCCTCCCAAGTAAACTGCAACCCAAAAGAACTAGTGGGGCTATTTACACACTCACAACCAGTGTGGGGTAAAAAGAGCCACCAAAAACCTGTCAGCCTGCACAGCTACAGATGTGCTAAAAGCTATAAGAGTTAGAAGCTCTGCTTATGGAGAAACCCTTGGAGAAACTTTCTAAGCCTAACAGAGGACAGGTACTCCTGCCCAAATAACATGATATAACCCCACATACAGCCCAGCCATAAAGTGAACCAAGTCATTTAGTTAAAGACAGCATGGGAGCAAATGCATGTAACCAGCCTGCACCAACCTGACATTTCTTCCTCCTGAATTAAATGGATGGATGGATGAAAGTTAAATGACTAAAAACCTAAAGCCACTAGTTCCCACACTGGAGTTCCCTGACACTGTGTTAACTGTACTGAGCTTGTATCAACAGTTGCAGCAGGCTAAGCTACCTGAGACACTGCATTGAACGATTGTTTCTATCTTAATGGTTTCAGCTCAGATGTTCTGCTTTTTCCTTTCAGTAGATCAAAGCAGCTCGTGCTCTGTCTGCTTCCATTCTGATGGCAAGAAGAAGAAGAAGAAGAAGAAGAAGACTTCAGCGAAGTGGCGTTCATGGTCTCAGTGGACAGTCATGGTCACACACTGCATGTGGTTTTAAAAGCAACATTGTTCACCACACCAATGGAGATGTGTAATATCAGTGCAGCTACGGTTTGTTCTTGAACATCAGTTCTGTTTTCTACTTTGACCACTTAGACCAAAAAAGTGTTGTTTTCAGATTCTTTCTTTTAAATCTGTAAATCACCTGCTCATTTTTTATTACAATTAGTTTCACATAAATGTTAGTGTTTCCTTTATGATCTTTTAATGCTTACACTACACTGTACACGTCTACATTAGAGACATTTCTGTTACCTATGTATGAGACTGGGCTGCTTGACTACGATTTGGAAATGGATGCAAAATCACACAGATCGTGCTATTGTTTGTTTTTTAATATGATGGACTGAATACAGGACTAAGCAAAGATTAATCTGATCCCATTTCTACCTGTCTCTACTGTTTCAACTGTAACTGTCAGGATATATATTTATTCCAGCTCTCATAGGGCAAAGGAATGACTCAGACTTGTCAAATGTTCTTTGATTTGATACACAATATGAAGTTCACAATTTTCTTACAAATAAAACTATAATGACAAACATGAACAGCTGTGCCTATTTCTGAGACATGATTTTTTTTTTAATGTGTTCATATTTAACAGTGTACATCTGTATGCTGAAACTGTAATGGTGAACCTGAGGTGATGGTCAACAGAAGGCAAATATATATAAATATAAAACAATATTGAAGTAATGTCTTTACCCTCTGCAGCGTGTGGACGCTGTGCACGCAATCACCTTATTCACTGTAGTAAACATGCACCGCTAGCTCACGTGACTGACTGTCTCCATGGTTACATCGTATATTATTAGGTATGCAAACAGCTTCCAAAGATACCGCCATAGCTCTCTGCAGCTGTAACACTTTCACGCTTTGCAAATCACTGTGCAGTGCAGACGAGCATCAGTCAGCAAGTCAAGGTGGTGAGATGGACTCGTGCCCTTTGTGACTCTGCTAGTTCCTCTGAGGAAACACCACCGTCTCTCCACACCGTCACCATCTGTGAGCACAAACTGCTGCTCTGCTCTGCCAGCATGTAGGAAATCAGATATCACACACACAAGGGTGAAGAAACATTAGAGCTCAACTTTGGATACTTTAGATCTAAACAGATCAAAGTAGCTCTTAGTTTCAGCAATCAGTGAACAGACAGACAAAGATACCAAACTGATTCTGTATGAATACAATATAGTATTGTCAATACAGGTGTGAAATTAATGTATTAAAAGTAATATATATATATTTGATAAATTAGTTTGCTAAATTAGAATATATTTTTCTTTTTCTTTCATTTAACAATTGCATCTGAATGAATTAAATATTGAACAATAATATATTGTCACATTCTTCATTCTCAAATACAAATTTCACAAAGTAAATTTTTGATTAACATAAAAAATATGAATTACAAAAAATAATTGTATATTATTAAAATATTATGCAACCGTGACCAAAGTCAGAATTATCATTACAGTATTGTGGACTTACTGCTTGATAAACTTCAGGGGAGATCATGATGACAGAAAACTGTAAACAACACTCTGAAGTCTGAAGCTGCTTTTCTTGTTTCTGTGACCTCAGCACGCTGACAGACCTGAAGTTGCTACAGATTTTAAAAAGTGATAATTACAGGGAAGAAACTTCTCTTTTTCATCCGTTTAATCAAACATTTGATGCCTCAGCTGTCTCAGTCCTAAAGCGTTCTGCAACTACAACTAACCTGAGGAGGCTTGGATTTGGCTGCAGGTGCCCCTGTACATCCTTCTCAGCAGCACACATGTGGGGACCATTTAATCACACTTCTTCCTGAGCTTTGCTTCATCACAAGACTAAAGGTGGCATCCCATGTCACGGTCTTATCATCATCCAATTGGAGAAGAAACATTTACAGGCCTCCTGGTTTTGTTTTCTGATCCTGCAAAAAGACTGAGGACAACAAAGCCCAGAGAACACGAGATACACAACATCCAACATTCAGACTCAACAGCCTCCATAAATGAAGAGCACCAGGTTGGTCCAGTTATACTAGATATAAGCATACTTCACATTACTGTGTATGAATAATAATCAAGAGACAAACTTTGAAGATGCAGATCATGGTGTCCCATCATCAGACTGTAAACAAATATCCAGCAGGCTTCTTTGTTGGCAGAGGTGAAGATTCTCCCATCAGGGATCAGTAGCATGTATTAACCCGTGGTATAAGCAGCAGTCACTGAAATGTTACTGTTTCAGATATGAAATCTGCCACATAAAAGCCAGGGTGGGAGGGATCTCTGCAAACTGACTTACCTCTGCAAGTGTGAGGCTGTTCCTCCAGCTTCAACAAAAATCTGACTCTCCCGTCACAAACAAAAAAACTCCAGCTGGGAGATAGAAAACGCTGCCTGGGTCTTGCTGGATGTTGCTGGTCAGAGTCTCACATTAGCAGAGTGCTGCTTGGTCCCACTGACCCATGTGGACAGTGACTGTGGAGAACTGTTCTGGAAAACAGAAAAGAGAAGTAAAATGACAAAAAGCCAAACAGGATTTCCACAAAGACTCTCTTAGAATCAGCAATCAGAAAATCATTGGTTCATATTACAATTAAATATGACCAGGCTCCTTAAATGTAAGCAGTTAAGATCTGATTTGATTTACATCCTTCACACAGCACATTTGTCCAGGCTGACAGGTAAACATAGAATTAAACTCAGGTAACATGACTCAGAGTAGAGATTCAGTAAGAAAGATTGCCAGCTCTAATATTATTACCACACAATCCAAGGACACACCAACAGCTCAGATTTCTAGAAGTATTTAAACAAATGTCTTCTGAATATTCAATTCAGGTTCACAGTGGGAGGGTGGGGGGGTGGGGGTGGGGGGGGGGGATCGTGGAAGTTTGTAAATGAAGTCTGCAACACAGAAAGAGCTGTGATCAAGCTATTTATTACTGCGCGCAGGAGAGCCAACACACATCAAACATCACAGTTCACAGTCATGTCAGCTCTGCCACAGAAGTGGTGCTCCCACTCCTTTGTGCATTCCAAGGAAGAGGGAGGAAGTTACAAACTGATCGTACCACACTTCACGCGTCTCGCTATGAAACCTAACGGATCAATGGTTATGCTGTTTTGTGCCCTTGGCCTTATCAGCACCTGTAAAGGGAGTTGTTTTCTCAAACTGCTGACGCTGAAGTAAGTTCATCTAGTTTTAGAAACTTTCACTGAACAGCCTATAACAGTGTCACAACTAAGCATATGCATAAGCACTTAAATACTTTAAATGAGAATAACAGAAAATTTCTATTACAGGAGCCAGAGCCTGTCCCAGTAGTCATAGGTAGAGCACACCTGGACAGGTACCAGTCTGTCAGAGGACTAACACAGAGACAGACATCAGAGTAACAAATCTATTTAAAATTAATGTAAGCTTGCTGCAGCTGTATGTATGAACATGTGTTTCTGTGCTCACAGTCCACCTCTCAGGAACCTGCAGTTCATTTTAAGTCTACTTTAAACAGACAAAAGGCTGATGTGGCTGGATCAGTAGTCTGATTTAAATACGATACCTTTGGCCAGGGATTAATCTGGTGCATCGCTTCACTGCAGTCTTACATATTATCCCCACACCTGAATAGAAAATATTGATATTTACAAATAACAGATTCAGCTGATGCAGCCTGACTCAATCTGATTCCAGATGTTCAGCACACACAGAGACACAGAGGGACTGTTTAAAGTTTAGTGTTAACCTGAGTCACTGATCATTTACAGTATTACAGAGTCTGGCAGTCTTTGCATGATGTCCACGTCACTGTAAGTTTCTAGCTGACTCTCAGGTGTTCTGAACTACATCTGTTCAGAATTGCATACACCTGATCTGTCTTAGGCCATTTTTACCTTGCTCAGTTTTTATATTTGCTTTTATACTTTTATGATTGTTTATGTCTAAATTTGATCTACCATGTTTGCTATATATACATCTTTTTTAATGTTTTTTATGGTATTGTTTATGTGCTACTGTAAGGTGACCTTGAGGGTCTGAAAGGCGCCTATAAATAAAATGTATTATTATTATTATGTGCGATACCACTGATTTCCTCTCCAAGTAAAATTCAGGGTGGTATTGACGATACTGATCTGATACCGATACTTTGTACAAAAACATAATGTTTTATTGTATTTGAAATTATACCTTGATAATGATTACAGGACATCAGACTACTTGTTCGTACTGCTCCATAATGCAGAATTATCATATAGAAATAAAAAACCTGAAGTTGTGCGCTATTGTGCTGTGGCTGCAGCACTAAAGGACTCCGTGAGAGACGTCTGTCTCGCCCTAGCAGCACCTGTCCCTGTCCTCTCCTCCTCAGGTCACCTTAACATAAGCTCGTCATATTCTGTCACATGATGTACTCTGATGTGTTTAACAAGGTTAATAGTGTTGCCACAACACCTCACTGTCTTACCACATGTATCACAAACTGTGAGGCAAAATACACATGACACCGTTTATGCTCAGCCATTGTTGTGAGTGCACACTGTTGTGGATGTTTTCCATTTAATAAAGCCTGCAGACAAGCGACAAGCAGTAGTTAACATTCTTTAATCAAGACACAAGAACAGAAACCAAGCTTGGTGGAGAGCCTGCATTATCGCGGGGCAGACAGTCAGCAGAGTCTCTCTGAGCCTGGCATGGCTCTCAGTTAAATACCTCCTACAGGAACAAAAGGCAGTACACAGCTGTTTCAACACCTTTGGTCTTTCCCCCAGAGAAAGTCTCACACTTGACAGTGGAGAAAAGACAAAAGAAAACTCTGTACAGTGATGTTTATAACAGCAAACACAGGAAGTGACCTCACACAGTGTGTGTCAGCTACACAGTAGTGTATCAGCAGCTGCTTTGCACATCGTCGCCACTAATGTGTGGTAAATTTCCGTTTTCTGGGATTCCTTGTTAATCCCGTTCCACACGGGAGAGCGGCCTGAACAGAACCAGACTGCATATAAAGGAGAAAGATACTGTTTGAGGAAAAGCCCTTAAACTAAAGGATCGGGGTGTAGACCAACCAGACCAAAGACAGAAGCTGCTCAGGAGCTGGCAGCTCGTGATCGGTGCTCCCTGTCATGGTAGCTGTTAAATTCCTGAGCTCAAAGATTTCTTTCTATAAGTCTGTGAATTAGAAGCAAACACACAGGCATGGTTAGCAGATAAAGCTCTGTAACCTATGCTGCATGCTAACAAACATGGATGCAAACCCCAGTGCTTCAGAGTGCTGTCATCCACACACTTCTCTGTTCCCGAGTGGACACACAAAAGTTTCTCTTCAGGTTTCATTTGTTCTTCTGAAGAAGGAGTTCTTCAGCTCTTGTTTCTACAGATGTATCAGCAAAGATCAGAGCCAGTGACAGAGGGATTTGTCTGGATAAGAGAATTGTTTCCTCGTTGCTGTGCTGAACAAATCTGTGAAGCAGAAAAGTGATTCAGAAGGAGTTTTGTGGACATTGTGCATAACCCTGGTCATCATCTGTGTTTGTCCATCAGTCCAGCTCACTAACTGCAGCCCAGCCTCTCAGATCACAGATGAACTCAGTGGAGATACAGCAGCAGCACGTGGCTTTGAATCAGCACACGCCTCTGCCCTTTCATCACATTCATGCATGTGAAAGAGTTTGAAGGGTCAGATTGTGCTGAGCGGCTGTTCCTGTGCACTCTGACTGAGTTAAGGGGCGTGTTGGTAACCTACAGCACTGTGCAAAAGTCTGAAGCCAGCCCTCATTTCTTTCTACTCTGCTGGGAAATGCATGCAACGAGTCACTGAAATGTGCAAACACATGGAAATACAGAAAATCAAAAGGCAGAAACAGTCAGTGTTTAGTTTGTTCACAGCCTAAACACTTACTGTCTGAACTCTCCAACAAGGACTCACTTTTGTTTCCATTTCTGTCACTGAGACACTTTAGTGCATGGCAGCTGCTATCTTTGGCATTTCATATGGATCCAACTGGAGAAATGGCAGCAAATGATGTGTTTCCATGACAGGCTGGTAGTGTTAAAGTAGCTCCAGATGCAGTTTAAACATCTGTCTGTGACGTGTGGACATGAAGTCAAAGTAAAGTCACATTTTATTTATAGAGCACCTTTCAATATGATTGTCACAAAGTGCTTCAGCACAAAAAAGCAGGGCATAAAAAAGAGTGAAGTCAGTGCAAGTGTACAAAGATGAGCATCACACTGGTTCATCCTTGAGTTAGGAGCTTGAATGCTTCAGAGGTCAGAGTGGCTCTAACTTCGCATTCACTAACATATCATATGATTTCAGATCCTTGCTATTCCCCACCTGCCCTGTAGGTGTTTCTGGCCACCTGACCCCTCTTCTATCAGCACACCTGTTCCCTCTGAGTTTGAACACTGTGTAGAAAATGTCCATAAAAACAGAACTGGTAATTCAAAATATCTTACTGTAGTAACGCATTTTGGCATTTTTCACCTTATTTGTTAATTATCTAACAACACAAATGACAGAACAAATGCAGGATTTCTAAAGTTTCTCTTTTTCTCAGTTATCTAGAAGGCGGTCAGTGGTGCCTCTGTCTTCATGATTGTTGGGAATGTGCAGTCTTGATGCATCGTGGAGGAGCCTTTAGGCAGTTAAGTACGAAACTCAGACCTAACATCCCAATAAGGAAGACATGTTTGAAGACACAACATGACATCAGTATTACTTTTAAAAAATGGCCTCTGTTTCCTCCCCTTTAGTTTGTAAAATGATGGGAAAAAATATCAGGAAGAAAAAGAGAAGGCCAGAGTTGAGGTCCAGAAGGCTGCAGCAGTTTATGTCACATCTGATAAGGACGCCTGCCCCCCCCCCAAAAAAAACCCCCCAAAACAAACAAAAAACACTGTAATTAAAAAAACATGCTGACGTTTAATGTTTGCAGTATAAATATTTACATTATGAATAAAGCAAACTGTGTGTCTGTGTGATCCTGAGCTGGTACCAGTGTGCTCACACTGTAGCTACAGCAAAGTTTCATGTGAACAGAATTCTGACCAGTCTGACTGGTTTAACGGCAAACATAGACCCAGCTGAAGGACAAGAAGCTGGTTTTATATAAATATTAAATATGAAATCTACACAGGCAGTGAACTCTGTACTATGATCAGGATCTGTGAAACTGTTAGACTGATTTAATCTGCATCATTACAGGGACATTGTTTCTTGTTTCCAGAAACCTTTAATTAAACGACTTACTGCAGCTGAAAAATGTCTGATTATGAATAACAGTTTAATGAGGTGGTTGGTATGTTTAACAGGCGCTTGTAAATAGGTAAAAAATACTTTTGTTCATTACATTCTTTATTCATACTTTTTTTTTTTTTAGCAGAAAAAATATCTCTGAAGGTCTTTACAGTGACATGTATGACAAATGTGGCTCTGTAGAAGATAGGAAATTTCAACAGGCGAGTCGAAAAGTTAAGTACACAGTCACACATCCTGCTGAGCCCCTCCCACCTGTCCTGTCTCAGGTGGAGTCCCGCCTCCTTCCAGGAAGCAGCTCACCTGTGTGTCCGTCTTTAGTGTCCAGGTGTGGAGTGGAAGTTGTTGTTGGTGTGTGTGAAGAAGAAACTGTAAGTTTGCTTTGTTTACTCCTTTAACATATAGCAAGCAATAATTGAAAGTGTGTTATATCGATGTTATACTGTCAACCTAAATGTTATTGAATCAACATTGAATTCTGACATTGATTCTTGATTATTTTTGCACTCAGTTGATATTGAAACAATGTGGACGTCACTGCTGAAGCTCAAAAGGACATAAGTGGAATTTCAACTGATGCTATTGAAAACAAGTTACTTGGAAAACTTAAAGGTAATTTAACAATCTGATGTTATGATTAATGGCATAATGATGTTGATTAAAACATTTTTACTGTACAATTAAACATTAGACTGCAACATATGAACAACAACAAACAACATCAATTAAAAATGTTTATGTAATTTATTAACTGAAGTTTAGTTTACATTCATTTTTGGTGAATTCATTCCTACACTGAACAATACCATGCCTTCACCTGGTTTGGATTGTAACTATGAACTAGTTCAAGGAGAACTCCCAGACTGTCACGGCCTCTGTTTGCTGATTTATGCCTATTCTGTCAGGGTTCCTGGGTCGTCAGTTTGGTCATGTTAGCTTTATTTCGTTCACATTGCCTCTGTATTGTGTTCCAGTTACTTCTTTGTGTGGTTAGTCTGATTATTTCCAGCTGTGTACTCCCCGGTCTCTCGTTATCACCCTCATCAGTCAGTGCGTTAGTCCTCAGTTTCCTTCTGATCACCGCCTTGTCATTGATGTCATTGTTGCCATGTATTCAGTCCAGTCAGCTGGTGTTTATGTTCTGTTCATCCAGTCTCCATAATAAACACCGTCCAAATACTTCACCGACCCGTTAGCCCAGCGTTTGGGCCCTCTCTTCCTTCTCTTCACACCACCACACTGACAGCTACAAAAGAAAACAAAACCAAAAAGTGTGTTCAGATTTGAGGTTTTTTACTTTGTAAATATGTCTCTTTTTTTCACACTCATCCTAGCAAATAATGATGGAAATAATCACGTCGTCACCACTAATGTGTGGTAAATTTCCGTTAATTAATAATAATAAGTTATCATTAATTTTGGCAAGATAAAATAATTGAAGACATTTGTGAACTGTTTATTATTGACCATTCTGTCATTTACACATCTACAATAGGGATTACTGTACTGAGAGTTTTTGCAATATATATATGAATATATATGAAATATAATTGGTTAAAAACACATTTGCCATAATTTAAATATTACAAAATAAGTGAATGTTTTCTACTGAGAGAGAGGAGCAATGAATAGCATAAGTGAGCTTTCATTTCATAGTCAATTATATATTATTATTATTATAAATGTATGACTTTTCAGTAGTGGACAGATGGGATGTATCACTTTCAGAGGGGCACTGTCTAACTGATAATAGATTAACATCCTGGGTTGGGTATCGTCACTCATTTCTATAACTGATTTGATATAGAAAATCAGTTATAGAACTAGGTCCTGATTCAATTTGATTTGATTTGATTCAAACAAAAATATTCTGCAGTAGAACAAGAATTGAAAAACACGATGAATCAACAGATAAACATTAGCTGATGCTGCAGTAGTGAAGCAGAACAAAGTTACTGAGCTTTATTAAAGAAAGTTTATTAAATAGCTGAGCGTTTTGCAATTTTGCATCATTTGTAAAAGTTAAAATGTCTTCAGTTTTGAACAGCAGAAATGAGAATTTCTTGTCGCAGGTGAAGAAAAAAAACCAGCGGTAGACTGGTGTGTAATAAGCAAGCGAATAATGCAGAAAACAGAGATTTGAGATGGAAAACTCTCTACACAGAGAGAAAGAGAGCGAGAGAGAAAGAGAGAGAGAGAGAGAGAGAGAGAGAGCGGTGCAGAAAGTGTGATTTTATGATGGTGGAAGCAAAACATCCAAATTAAGAGGGACTTAATGACGATGTTTTATCAAACGTGAAGCGTAGCGTTATCTTCTTTTGCTGCTGGTTCAGTGAATTTTGGTTGGAGAGAGACAAAACCTGCAGCATCAGAATCTTTGACATGTGGGCTTTCAGCCCCGATGGCGTGACCGTGTACGTGCTGTCGGGTGAACGATCCGCGCTTTGTGTTTACGTCTTTGTGTGGAATCAGTTTATCTGCTCTCATTTACTGTTTTAGCTGTTTGGTGGTATTTGAAACAAAAGCTTTAAATTGAGATTCTGGCAGTTCTGACAAAATACATTTTGTGTTTAAAAATCAATTCAGGATTTAATGAATTGACATGACATTATTCAAGCTAAAATCAATTTGAATCAGGAAGTCACTTTTTAAACCCACCTCGTCAACTATAAATGGATCATCGGTCAATTATAACAGGAAAAATTTGATTTGTGTTATTCCAAAGTCATTACTATTTCACTGTCAGGTTTCATCAGTATTTTAGCATTGTTAAAATTTTATTTAATAATTAACTAAATATTATTTTTTAATAAAAATTATTCGTACGAAAATTAAATAATTCAATGTGATCTTGCTACCTGGGTAAAGACAACTGTCTTTAGGAACTTTACTGTTTGTTCAGCTCATGTTTGATTTCTTTACACAACAAACTGTGTGTGTTTGTATTTCCGGTCTCTCATTAAAGTCAGTGTGTAATGTTTTCCTGGCTAACACTTGGAGCAAATCTAAACTGGTTCTTTAAATCAAGTTTGCTATGTTCCACTGTTAACTCTGAAAACAAACATAGGACAGTTTTACAGGTTTAATATGTTAAACTTACTGCTGTTGTTTAATCACTTAAACTATTTAAAGATAATTGCATGTCAGTCATTGATTTTTAATAGAAGAAGACACAATGAACATTTGCTTTTCTTTTTGTTGAGCATGCTATTTATAAAATAATCTTAGTTTTAAAATAATGTAATACTTATTTAAAATCATTAAGAACTTTTTTTTCATCCCTTTCAACAAAAACGGGGCTTAGTATAAAAGCTGAGAGTCTGAGACAGTTGTTGTTTGTTGCAGCAGCAAACAACAACTGTTCCTAAATGTTTAATGTTGAAGAATTATTTTAAACCAAAGGACTAAAGCCAGTTCTGAAGCTTCTGTACTGCTGTCAATTTCATCTGTTTGACAGTGTTACATTGATTTATAGCACAAATCTGCCGCTCCATAGTTCACGGTAACTGACTCACAGCTGGACCAATGAGGCTGAGTGTGTCTGCCATTTTCTGTTAGTGTGATCAGAGTCCAGGAATCTGGCTAAACACACTGAATGTGTCCTGAGCTCGGCCCCTGATCCACAGTAACTGCTGTCAGAGTAACTGTTACTTAGTCAGCTTAGCTAGCAGAGCAGCTAGCAGTTAGAGTGTGAACTCTGTAAGCAGTCAGCTTAGTCCTGGACATTGTTACTGACATAAAGCTGCAGCCATGTTTGACCTTTGTAGGACTACAGTAATGGAGGATTTGGAGGCTGAACTCGACTCTGTGACACTTTTTGTAGTGAACTGATGAAAGTTGTGTCTCAGATGGATGTTAGTCCAACACATCAGACACGACCT
Source organism: Oreochromis niloticus (assembly GCF_001858045.2). NCBI lineage: Eukaryota > Metazoa > Chordata > Actinopteri > Cichliformes > Cichlidae > Oreochromis > Oreochromis niloticus. The sequence goes on along the minus strand of NW_020327774.1, from coordinate 16,303 downwards.
CTGCAGCTCTCAGTTGATGTGCACATGAATGATTTGTGTTTCCTCTGCAGGTAGAAAGTGTGTGTGAGCTGAATTGAGCAGCATGGATCAGTGTGAGGACAGAGAGGAGGGAGTCCCTCCCTCTAAAAGCACTCTGTGTGGGGAACATGAGAGCCAGACCAAAGCTCAGAGGTGAGATGACCATCTCTAACTGTCCATGACTCTTCTCCATGTCACAGCTCAGCACTCACATCACTGCTCCATCATTATTCACAGGAACCCACCTGGACCTCCACCCAGCTCTGTGTCCTTACAGAGTGACGCGTCTAAAGATGCCATCTTTGATTTTAAAGTCTCTGCTGCAGAGAGGTGAGCTGTTAGTAAGATGAACTCTTTGATGTCAGTTTATATAATTTAAATGAACTGTTTGATGTTGTTTCATGGTCTTTAAACTACATCTCAAATGAAGTCAAAATACCTATAGACACAGAATTAAAGTTAAAAAATAAACACCATGTACAGCCTCAGCTTATATCTTACGCAGTAAGTATTTCTTGTTTGTTTTAATTTTCATAATTATCGCATTAAATGCTTCAGATTATCCCATTTTTAAAAGATGTTTTATTTATTCAGGTAAAGTAGCAATCCAATCCACTTACCCCACATAGCAAGCAGGTCTGGCCCGGATCTGGTATCAAGCCGGCACTGCTGGCTGACTTCTGGCATGATATGGTATGTCATCCAGATATGGGCCAGGCCTGGCATAGATGGCACGGTCTATGTGATCGCATGCCATATCTGGCTCGATTCTGTTTTGGGTTATGTTGCCCAGGCTCATAGAATAGAGGTCTGGCCCGGAATTGGCATTAAACTGGCACTTTTGACTGACTGGTGTCATGGCAGGGTGTATGTCAACCAGATGTGGACCAGGTCTGGCAATGATGGCACTATTTATGTTCCTATTTTCCTATTTTAGATTTTCGTATTTCCTATTTTGCCATGTTGCAATACTATACTGCTATGGTAGCCAACGTTTCAAATGCAGGTTTGACAGGTTTGTGAGTGTACACTTTATCCAAAAAGTAGTGAGGGTTTACTCATGTTTACCACTGGGTGGCTGTAGCTCAGGAGGTAGAGTGGGTCACCTACTGAGAGGAAGGTTGGTGGTTCGATCCCTGGCTCCAGTCTGCATGTCAGGAGAGCGACTGTGTATGAATGTAGTTAGGAAGCACTCAGTTTAGAGAAAGTGTCTGATTGGGTGAATGTTGTATAGAGCACCTCCAGTAATCCAGAGAGAAAAAAACCGCTGCATAAGAATCAGTCCATTCACTGTCTGAACAGAGTTGCGGCATGTTACTTTTGCACTATTATGTTCCAGGACATGTTGTTATTACATGACTTTGTTAAGGTACACATAAGGATGACATCTCGGGGCAAGAGCTGAAACTGTTCTGGGCCAGCACAAGGCCAGCTGCAGACACACTGCTGGTCCTGTGCTGGCCCAAAACAGTTTCAGCTCTTGCCCCCAGATGTCATCCAGCACAGGACCAGCAGTGTGTCTGCAGCTGGCCTTGTGCTGGCCCATGTGTGGGCCACCTTTGGCAAACCAGATCTGGACCACCTAAGGGCCGTCATCCTTTGCGGTATGTGGGCCATGTGTAAGCACATTGTGTGGGCCAGATCCGGGCCATACCAGTTTTGCTATGTGGGACCTAGTGCTGTGTAGAAAATAAACATTTTTTCACAAATTACAATCCTGTTCACTTTCTGCCAAAATAAATAAAGAAAAAGGTTTTTCCTATCTGACTAGGAACAAAACTTCATTGACAAAAAGAAAACAATAAATAAATAGAAACTTCTGTCTTCCAGTGAGTATCGATTTGGAACAAGCTGATTGACAGAGATCACTGAAGAAATTAACAGTTCCATGAACAATAAGAAGTTAATGGTTTTTGCTTTTCTTGATCTTTGCTTTTCTTGACACAATAAACTGTGAGATATTAAATGAATAATTGTATTTATTAAATAAATAAATTCTTTTTTAAATTGTCATTGTCATTGTTTTATAGGGATTTAGAGGAGTGTGAATCACAGTGTATTGTATGATGATGGTCATATGTTGTCTGTTTATGTGTTACACCAATGAACATTTACAGTGGCTTGCAAAAGTATTCGGCCCCCTTGAACTTTTCCACATTTTGTCACATTACAGCCACAAACATGAATCAATTTTATTGGAATTCCACGTGAAAGACCAATACAAAGTGGTGTACACGTGAGAAGTGGAACGAAAATCATACATGATTCCAAACATTTTTTACAAATAAATAACTGAAAAGTGGGGTGTGCGTAATTATTCACCCCCCTGAGTCAATACTTTGTAGAACCACCTTTTGCTGCAATTCCAGCTGCCAGTCTTTTAGGGTATGTCTCTACCAGCTTTGCACATCTACAGACTGAAATCCTTGCACATTCTTCTTTGCAAAACAGCTCCAGCTCAGTCAGATTAGATGGACAGCGTTTGTGAACAGCAGTTTTCAGATCTTGCCACAGATTCTGGATTGGATTTAGATCTGGACTTTGACTGGGCCATTCTAACACATGGATATGTTTTGTTTTAAACCATTCCATTGTTGCCCTGGCTTTATGTTTAGGGTCGTTGTCCTGCTGGAAGGTGAACCTCTGCCCCAGTCTCAAGTCTTTTGCAGACTCCAAGAGGTTTTCTTCCAAGATCGCCCTGTATTTGGCTCCATCCATCTTCCCATCAACTCTGACCAGCTTCCCTGTCCCTGCTGAAGAGAAGCACCCCCAGAGCATGATGCTGCCACCACCATATTTGACAGTGGGGATGGTGTGTTCAGAGTGATGTGCAGTGTTAGTTTTCCGCCACACATAGCGTTTTGTATTTTGGCCAAAAAGTTCCATTTTGGTCTCATCTGACCAGAGCACCTTCTTCCACATGTTTGCTGTGTCCCCCACATGGCTTGTGGCAAACTGCAAACGGGACTTCTTATGGTTTTCTGTTAACAATGGCTTTCTTCTTGCCACTCTTCCATAAAGGCCAACTTTGTGCAGTGCACGACTAATAGCTGTCCTATGGACAGATTCCCCCACCTGAGCTGTAGATCTCTGCAGCTCGTCCAGAGTCACCATGGGCCTCTTGGCTGCATTTCTGATCAGCGCTCTCCTTGTTCGGCCTGTGAGTTTAGGTGGACGGCCTTGTCTTTGTAGGTTTACAGTTGTGCCATACTCCTTCCATTTCTGAATGATGGCTTGAACAGTGCTCCGTGGGATGTTCAAGGCTTGGGAAATCTTTTTGTAGCCTAAGCCTGCTTTAAATTTCTCAATAACTTTATCCCTGACCTGTCTGGTGTGTTCTTTGGACTTCATGGTGTTGTTGCTCCCAATATTCTCTTAGACAACCTCTGAGGCCGTCACAGAGCAGCTGTATTTGTACTGACATTAGATTACACACAGGTGCACTCTATTTAGTCATTAGCACTCATCAGGCAATGTCTATGGGCAACTGACTGCACTCAGACCAAAGGGGGCTGAATAATTACGCACACCCCACTTTGCAGTTATTTATTTGTAAAAAAATGTTTGGAAACATGTACGATTTTCGTTCCACTTCTCACGTGTACACCACTTTGTATTGGTCTTTCACGTGGAATTCCAATAAAATTGATTCATGTTTGTGGCTGTAATGTGACAAAATGTGGGAAAGTTCAAGGGGGCCGAATACTTTTGCAACCCACTGTATATGTAAATTGTTAAACAGCATTAAATAGATAAATAGATTGGGGTGACTGTGGCTCAGGGGGTTGGGAAGCGCATCCGTAACCGGAAGGTCGCCGGTTCGATCCCTGTGCTCTCTAGCTTCATGTGCCAGCACCGAGATCTTGTTCACAGTTTTTCATGTCGTGTTCATAGTCAGTCCATAGTACTTCGTTACAGTTCAGTCCTAGTCTTCATTCATAGCCTTTAGTTTCTCCCAGTTTAGCTTCTTAGTTTTGTCATTGCCGTAGTTTATAGTTTGTTATTTTGCCTTCTGTATCAGCCCCGAATAAAGGCTCGCTTTGAGTTTAGCAAAATTTTTGCCTCCTGCGTCTGTGTCCGCACCTGGGTCCTCCAAACACTGACCGTGACAGAAGGCACCACTGGGATAACCACGAAACCGACATGACTAAATTTAAATGATCTGTGTCACTAGCAGTGTTGGTCAAGTTACTTGAAAAAAGTAATCAGATACTAATTACTGATTACTTCCCCCAAAAAGTAATCCCATTACTTTACTGATTACTTATTTTCAAAAATAATTAATTACTTAGTTACTTAGTTACTTTTTTAAAACACGATTTCCAACCTGAATAGGTGATAAAGCGATAGATCTTTCAGCCCAATTCTACTTTTTCTTCATAATCCATCATACAAAATGTAATCAAATGGAAAAGTCTCTTTTTAAAACTTGTTTTATTAGTTTTAATCTTTTAACTTTATGCATCAAGCAAACATTAAATTATATGCAACATTCTCTGACTGGAAGAAATTTGTTTAACATTTAAACCTATTTTCTGCACATTCCAGCACATAAAATAAAATATTTTTTTTGTCTTTACACTCACTCTTTCAAATAGATGCAAGTAAAACACAGCAGAAAATAAATAAAATCAAAGACTAGTTGCTCTATTTTCACCTGTAAAGCAGGACTGGGGTAGGCGGAGGTTTGCCCTGGTGCAGGTGTGCTGCAGCGGTCAGTGGAAGAATCCGCGAGTTTCTCTGTGAAGTTCCCATTACAGTCGTAGCGCACTCGGTGCTTGCTTGGAAGTTAAGGGGTTTTTTTTCGCTGTAAAAAGAAGTTTTCTTCCCACGCACAACGGACGCTAATGTTTTTGTCACTTTTTATGGAATCAAACTCAAAGTAAGGTCAGTACTTCCACGCTTTAAACGCTGCACGCTCATACTCTCTCCCGCACTCGACATATTATCCATTGTTGATCTGCAGACAGCTGTTGTCACGAACGTCGCACTCGCTTATGTCACTGTCATGAGACATTCTCGCAAAAAAATCACGGTTTTAGTAATGCAGTAACGCAGCGTTCCTTCGGGAAAGTAACGGTAATCTAATTACTGTTTTTGCAATAGTAATCCCTTACATTACTCGTTACTTGAAAAAAGTAATCTGATTACAGTAATGTGTTACAAGTATTTTGCACTAATGACCAGAGATGGGCTGTAACGCTCACTGGAATGAGCTCACGGAAGGCACGGCGCTCGTCACAGTTCTCTCCCTCGTGCACGAGTAACAAAAAGAGGTCTGGTGACTTGTGTCTTGCTTTTGCCATTGTAGTAGAATTGTCTTGACGTTCCAGCAGATGGGTCAGTGCTAGATAGACCTATCACTCATCCAGTTTCTCAGAGAGCAGGAAAAACAATATGTGCAATTCAGGCCCACCTCTCGATCATTCAGGCAGTACACTTAACCAACCCTGATGGACCCTCAGATTCAGAGGAAGACCTTTATTCTTCTCTTCTATGTCTAACAGGATCTATGGGGGACCTGCTGAACCTGGACCCGAACCCAGCTGTGTGTCCTTAAAGAGTGACCAGTCTAAACAAGGATTCATTCATTTTAAATCCCAGCCTGTGTCTGCTGCAGAGAGGTGAGCTGTTAGTAACATGAACTCTTTAACTGCTTGATGTTGTTGGATATAAACTGCAGTGCAAACACGTCATTCCCTCAATCCCGTTTAAACTATCTCTTAAAAACAAGCCTTTGGTTTCTAAACAGCTGAAAATCCACTTCAGCAAACAGGAAGTGATACTCGTGCTCATGTTTTCTTCCATCAGTCATGTTGTGCTGTATGTTGGAGGAAGTTAGAGGAGCTAACACTAACTTTGCTGCACAGATTTCACCTTTACTCATAAAACTCAGAGCACTAAAAATGACTCAAACACTGGTTATTATTTTAACTTCTACAAACTACAGTCACTCTACACTTATCTAAAACTCAAATTCTAACCTGCTAAAATGTAGAGAAGAGAGTTTCCTCTCTGACTTTGCTCCTTTTGGAGATCAGTTCATCTTCTGCTCACTGAACTGTTGACAGAAAGAGATATTTGAAGCTTTTCCATGTAAATGTTTGGAGGCTTCAAGCATCCATCTGTCCACACAGGCTGATGTTTTACTGCTGTGTGTGGGGGAACATCTGTCTGAAGCATCTTCTTACTCTGAACACACACAACTACACTGACTGTGTATGGACAATGGATGTGTAGGCTATCACCATGACCACATGTTGTTTGAGGTCAGTCCCAAAGTGGGATCTGTGAGCGTTTAGACTCCAGAAAAATCTCCTGCTGTTGTTGTAGATTCACTGCAGCTGACAGAAGCTGCTAGAAAGGGTGAAGAACAGGAACACCACACACCTCACAGTCCAACCCTAACGCACACACTCAGGAGAATTATTTATATATGTAGATCAGTTGGTTAAAGGATCATTGTGCACCATTGTGTCTGTCATGAGCCACCGTACCTGTGTTGTGTAGTTCAGTATACGCAACTGTGCTTGGATGGATTAACTCTTCAGTGAAAAAATATCTGGAGTGTTCACTGACTCATATCACACCACGAGGCTTCGACAATATAATAGATTTTTTTTATTTTTTCAGGTTAATGAAATCTCAAACTTTATTCTGAGCTTCTCCAACATCATCCATCACCACTGACAAGGACGTCCATAAAAACAGACTGAAAATGCTCAATATTTTCACATTTTGAGAGTTTAAAACTTGACAAAGTTGATTCAGATAAAGTTATCTGAGCAGAAATCTACTGGATCTTTATCCTGTGTTGAACTAATTCTTCATGGTTCCTCCTCAGAGTGGACCAGCAGAGCTCAGAGGTTCCCAGTGGTCAGTCTGCCCAGCAGCATCAAACATCAAACCTGGACTCCATATTTATGGTCTGTACATGTACAACAACTACTTTACATCTATTCTGTTCACAGTCATCTCCATGCTGCTCTTTGTACACCAGTGGATTGTCAGTGTGTCCAACATGGATCTGATGTTTGGCTCCATGATTTCAGTCTGATTGGATCATTCATAAATATTCTGTTCCAGCTGCTGGAGGACAACATCATCACTTTTGTGAAGAACGAGCTGAAGAAGATCCAGAAGGTTCTGAGTCCAGATTACCCAGAATGCTTAGAGAGTCAGAGGAGCAGCAACAGAGAGGCATTTGTGAAGATCACAGTGGACTTCCTGAGGAGAATGAAGCAGGAGGAGCTGGCTGACCGTCTGCAGAGCAGTAAGAGGATTTCTCCAAAGATTTAATCTGCTGGATAAATGAGACATTTACTGATGTCTTAAGACATGGAACAACATGCTTTAAATATTCATTCTTTTTGGAAATAAGTCTTTATTTCAAATTTCAAATGATATTCTACATTTTTTTTCTCATTCAGAACTTCGAGCTGGAGTTTGTCACCGTAACCTTAAATCTGCACTGAAGAAGAAGTTCCAGTGTGTGTTTGAGGGGATCGCTAAAGCAGGAAACCCAACCGTTCTGAATCAGATCTACACAGAGCTCTACATCACAGAGGGAGGGACTGCAGAGGTCAATGATGAACATGAGGTCAGACAGATTGAACCAGCGTCCAGGATACGAGACAGATCAGAAATAACAATCAGACAAGAAGACATCTTTAAAGCCTCACCTGGAAGAGATGAACCAATCAGAACAGTGCTGACAAAGGGAGTGGCTGGCATTGGGAAAACAGTCCTAACACAGAAGTTCACTCTGGACTGGGCTGAAGACAAAGCCAACCAGGACATCCAGTTCATATTTCCATTCACTTTCAGAGAGATGAATGTGCTGAAAGAGGAAAAGTTCAGCTTGGTGGGACTTGTTCATCACTTCTTTACTGAAACCAAAGAAGCAGGAATCTGCAGCTTTGAAGACTTCCAGGTTGTGTTCATCTTTGATGGTCTGGATGAGTGTCGACTTCCTCTGGACTTCCACAAAACTACAATCCTAACTGACCCTAGAAAGTCCACCTCAGTGGATGTGCTGCTGATAAACCTCATCAGGGGGAAACTGCTTCCCTCTGCTCACCTCTGGATAACCACACGACCTGCAGCAGCCAGTCAGATCCCTCCTGACTGTGTTGGCATGGTGACAGAGGTCAGAGGGTTCACTGACCCACAGAAGGAGGAGTACTTCAGGAAGAGTTTCAGGAAAAAAAAGCAGGCCAGCAGGATCATCTCCCACATCAAGACATCACGAAGCCTCCACATCATGTGCCACATCCCAGTCTTCTGCTGGATCACTGCTACAGTTCTGGAGGATGTGCTTGAAACCAGAGAGGGAGGACAGCTGCCCAAGACCCTGACTGAGATGTACATCCACTTCCTGGTGGTTCAGGCCAAAGTGAAGAAGGTCAAGTATGATGGAGGAGCTGAGACAGATCCACACTGGAGTCCAGAGAGCAGGAAGATGATTGAGTCTCTGGGAAAACTGGCTTTTGATCAGCTGCAGAAAGGAAACCTGATCTTCTATGAATCAGACCTGACAGAGTGTGGCATCGATATCAGAGCAGCCTCAGTGTACTCAGGAGTGTTCACACAGATCTTTAAAGAGGAGAGAGGACTGTACCAGGACAAGGTGTTCTGCTTCATCCATCTGAGTGTTCAGGAGTTTCTGGCTGCTCTTCATGTCCATCTGACCTTCATCGACTCTGGACTCAATCTGCTGGAAGAACAACAAACAACCTCCATGTTGTCTAAATTATTTGAAAAGAAAAAGACTTTAAAATCTCTCCACCAGAGTGCTGTGAAAAAGGCCTTACAGAGTATAAATGGACACCTCGACTTGTTCCTCCGCTTCCTCCTGGGTCTTTCACTGCAGACCAATCAGACTCTCCTACGAGGCCTGTTGCCACAGACTGGAAGTGGCTCACAGACCAATAAGAAAACAGTCCAGTACATTAAGGAGAAGCTCAGTGAGAATCTGTCTGCAGAGAAAAGCATCAATCTGTTCCACTGTCTGAATGAACTGAATGATCATTCTCTAGTGGGGGAGATCCAACAGTCCCTGAGATCAGGAAGTCTCTCCACAGATAAACTGTCTCCTGCTCAGTGGTCAGCTCTGGTCTTCATCTTACTGTCATCAGGAAAAGATCTGGATGTGTTTGACCTGAAGAAATATTCTGCTTCAGAGGAGGCTCTTCTGAGGCTGCTGCCAGTGGTCAAAGCCTCCAACAAAGCTCTGTGAGTACATTTGTACTCATGTCTTTACATTTAACATCCAACTGTGTCAGTAATGCATTTTTCCAGGCTTTCTGTCTTTGTATGAATTTGTATCCTAAAGTTTTGGAACTGTAGCCTCTTTGATGGCTCAAGTTTACACAAGATGCCCGCCCATCCATCCATCCATCCATCCATCCATCCATCCATCCATCCATCCATCCATCCATCCATCCATCCATCCATCCTCTTCCGCTTATCCGGGGCCGGGTCGCGGGGGTAACAGCCTAAGCAGAGAAGCCCAGACCTCCCTCTCCCCAGCCACCCTCTCCAGCTTATCCGGGGGAACACCAAGGAATTCCCAGGCCAGCCAAGAGATATAAGCGCTCCAGTGTGTCCTGGGTCTGCCCCGGGGCCTCCTCCCGGTGGGTCATGCCTGGAACGCTTCATCCAGGAGGCACCCATGAGGCATCCTCGTCAGATGCCTGAACCACCTCAAATGGCTCCTTTCGATGTTTAGAAGCAGCAGCTGTAGTCTGGGCCCCTCTCGGATGGCCGAACTTCTGACTTCGCAATCTCGTTCTTTCAATCACTACCCACAGCTCATGACCATAGGTGAGGGTAGGGACGTAGATCGAGCGGTAAATTGAGAGCTTCGCTTTTGCACTTAGCTCTCTCTTCACCACAACAAACTGGTACAGCGTCCTCATCACTGCAGCAGAAGCACCATCCGGCTATCTATCTCCCACTCCCTTCTCCCGTCGCTCATGAACAAGACCTCAAGATACTTAAACCATTCCTGTGCGAGCTGGAGGCCATCACCTGATAAATCCAACAGAACCACATCATCTGCAAAAAGCAGAGATGAGATTCTGAGGCCACCGAAGTCAAAGCTCTCCGCTACTTGGCTGCGCCTGGAAATTCTGTCCATAAAGATTATGAACAGAATCGGTGACAAAGAATGCCCTGACGAAGTCCTTCACCCTATACTCCCGGAGCACCCCTGTTATGGCCCTGGCCATATTTTGATTTGGTGGCTGGGTTTCTTTGTGTCTGTGTCTTTAAGTCTTTGCAGGTCCCTGAGTGGATGAGCTGGCGGCTGATTGGTCCCCTGATCATGTGGCTACATTCAAATCCCTCACCAGCAGTTGTCCCGGGGGCAGCCACTGACAGCAGCAGCAGCAGACCTGACCCTGGCCTCCAAAACCCATGACATTTGTGCCTGTGCCTTTTTGCGGTTTTCTCAGTTTTGTATATAGTGTGTACATTCGTTTTCACTGTAAATAGCACTTTGTAAATAGCACTGGAACCGAAGGGGTGAGCTGCCTGTTGTTTTTCCTTGCGTTGTTTTCTCCTGTTTATCACGGTCAGGGAGTAAGGTGTAGCGCTTGTCTTTTGTTTGGTTTGGTTTCACATAGGGTTTAGACAGCACCTCCTCCTGACTTAGCTTGTTTTGTTTGTTATTTTGGCCTTTGTTCACCCCTGAGCTTCTTTATTTCCAGTGTAGCAAAAATAAACCACCATTCATTAAGAAATTGGTTTTCTCTGTGTATGGTTTTGGGGACCAGGGCGGGGCCATCTTTTCAAACTTATGTTACGTTCCTGTACCCCTAGACTGGGGCGTAACAACCCCCCATAGGACATCCAAAGGGACACAATCGAATGCCTTCTCGAAGTACACAAAACACATGTAGACTGGTTGGGCAAACTCCAATGCACCCTCAGGTATGGTAAATGGTAAATGGCCTGTATTTATATAGCGCTTTACTAGTCCCTAAGGACCCCAAAGCGCTTTACATATCCAGTCATCCACCCATTCACACACACATTCACACACTGGTGATGGCAAGCTACATTGTAGCCACAGCCACCCTGGGGCGCACTGACAGAGGCGATCCTTGAGAGGATAAAGAGCTGGTCCAGTGTTCCACAACCAGGACGAGAATTGCATTGTTCCTCCTGTATCCGAGGTTGGACTAACAGATGGACTTTCCTTTCCACCACCCTGGCACAGACTTTGCCAGGGAGGCTGAGGAGTGTGATCCCCCTATAGTTGGAACACACCCCTTTCTTAAAGATGGGAACCGCCAATCCAGAGGTACTATCCCTGAACTCCACGCAACATTGTAGAGGGGTGTCAACCAGGATAGCCCTACAACATCCAGAGCCTTCAGGGCAGACCTCTTCCTCACCAGGGGCTCTGCCACCAAGGAGTTGTTTAATTTCCTCAGAGGCTTCGCCCCCAGAGATTGGCAGGTCATCCCCTGTGTACCCATACTCTGCTTCTTCCACAGAAGACGTGCTAGTGGGACTCGAGACATCAAATCCACCATAAACTATGATCATCACTGCTGCTGTTGTGTTATCACTCTTTGTTAAAAAATTGGGGCTGCATGTGAATAATGTTGTAATACTTTATTTTCACATGCATGCTCTTAGATACATTTCTACTGCAGGTCTATTTTTAGTCACAAATGTTGGTGAAACACTCATTTTTACATGCGTGGTGGCTCGTGCATTAAACAAAGCATTTGAATTACTCAGTGACTAATTGTATCCATAGAAACATCCTTAGTTACACCTTTTCAGCTTAGATTTCTTGGCTCTTCCCAGGATGTACTGAGCATTACTTCTTCACCCACCTTTCTCCACTTTCCATGTGTTCATGCACCACTGTTGAGTTGATGACTAAAGTCTGCCTCGGTCTTCCACAGTGTGTTTTTGTTTCTTTGTTGTTTTTGGCCTGCTCTCTCCCCTCACTCCAAACTGGTTGCAGCAGATGTTTGTCCCTCCCTGAACCTGCTTTTCTTCCAGTTTTTCTTTCACACTGTTGTCAAAATGTTGTTACAGACTTGGGTGCAGCACCTCAGTTCATCTTCAATCTGAAACCAGCTGTTTTAGCTATATCCCCTCAAGCACACCTTCCCTGGTTATCTCTGCCGTGGTTGCTATAAAATTTAATCTTAATTAAAAAAAAAGAACAAAAAAAAAGAAAAAAACTCAAGTCAGACTTGATGCCATTTATTGGCAGCATGGTGCCTGTTTGTCAGTCTTTGATGATAAACTGCACCACAGTCTAAAGCAAACCCTCTGACTTTATTGACTTTATGCATGTATATATTCTTCCTGTTCACCTTGGACACACAACAGCTCTCTGTTTGTTGTGACTGGATCTAGAACACAATTCAGATCAGCCAACATATCCTAATCTAGATGATTTTTAAGTTGGTATCTGGGACGAAAAGTTAAAAATCAGCTTGGATGGCCTGTAGTGTATGATGGCCTTCATTGCACCACATTGATAGCCATGCAGGGTGGTTCACTCCTTGGGCAAGAAGACTGAGGAGTGAGCCACCCTTGGTCAAAGCTTGGTCATTCAAGCTTAGTGTTTTTCCCCTTGTTGGCTGATGATAAGTACTTTTTTTTACCTCACTTGTTGTCATTCTCATCATTGTCTTCAAATTAACTCACACACTGCTGACTGCTGTAGCTTACCTGGCTGAGCAGGTGACCCATGTACTGAAAGTTAGAGTCGTGACTCCAGGGCCTGGTTTGAGTCTGCTCAAGACCATTTCCTGTGTGTTATTCTCCTCACTTCCCCCTCCCTTCCTGTCTTCTCTGTCCTATACAGTGAAGACAAAAGGCCTCAAGTTCTGAAAGCTCTTCCCCTCATCATCTTCCAAATCATCTTGCTCATCTAAAATTACCAGTATTCTCTGAGTAGAGAATCTAATGACAACACTACACACTCCAAATACAGTAAATGTTACAAATCTCTCCCATCTGAAAACTCGCTATCTCTCTTTCACTCGCACGCTCTCTCTCTCTCTCGCCGGTGTCACGCCTAAAACATCCCCCTTTTCCTAAACCACAAAATACCACATGTTGCCATATATATATTTTTCTATTGGTCGACGTTCACACCAATCTTTTTTTTTTTGCTCAGAAGCAGAGAGTGTTTGCTAGCGCTATCCTTAGTAAACATCATTTATACCACTTCTTCCCTCAGTAAACACCACTGTTTTATTCTGAAAAAAAACTTGTGTATTTTTTTTTTATCATAACTCTGGCTTTACATGGCCTATCAATACAATTTAAAAACTGGTATATAGTTTGAAGTCCGCACTTTCAAACCAAGTTGAAATTGATACTCTGAGTTGCTACATCTCATTGCATCTTGTGTCGTCTTGAATTTGTCATGTGGTTTTCACACGCCGGTGTGTCTGTCGACCCAGAAAGTTAAAAAAAAAAAAAAGTCATTTGATTGATTTAATTAATTTGTTTGTTTTCAGACTGAGTGGCTGTAACCTCTCAGAGAGAAGCTGTGATGCTCTGTCCTCAGTTCTCAACTCCCAATTCTCTTGTTTGAAAGAGCTGGACCTGAGTAACAATAACCTGCAGGATTCAGGAGTGAAGCTTCTGGCTGCTGCACTGCAGAGTCCACATTGTACACTGGAAACTTTCAGGTCAGGATCCAAACGTTCCCACTGCTGATCATTTAATGTCTGAATGATATTATTCTATAAACAGTCAAGGTTTTTAGAATTGGCAAGTGACCTTTTCTTTATCTTTGCATGGCTTAGTAGATTCTTCATTATTGTCTGAAGATTTTTATTTTTGTTTAATTGGTAAAACAGAAGTATTATTTGGTTGACGTTTTGTGTGGCATGTTTTGTGTGACACACTGATGAGCAGGCCATTTGTTCCACAGCAGTCAATTTAGCCAACAAGAGGCCTTCTCCTCTCAGTTTTTCTGGTCACCGTGTCACTGATTCCTAATTGATCCAGACAACAATGATGTTGGTTCTGATGGTGCTGTTGATAATGAGGACAGCCAGGCAGTCAGAGATGGGTTGGAAGGCCAGAACGATATTCAAAGCCCGAGCATCAACCATAAAACCAACTTCTCATTTCTCACTCCCAGAGTAGAAAAGAGTCAGTGTCCCATCAATGGCAGGTGTGTTCAGAATCATAGTGCCAGGTACACAAATACATTATTCATATTTTGCTACAATCCAAATATTGAATTTGACGAGTTTGTGAGCAATGATCACGTTGATCTCTTTTGCCACATTGACTGGTTTGGATATTTATTGTGGCAACTTTTATCTGCATTTTTGGTGTAAAGTTTCAGTCTATGGCCAGTAATTCTCGTCTTACCAACACTGTGGGGTTCCCAGTGCTGACACATTGGCTCCTCCTGATGTGCTAGATCGATCCGATGACCTTGATGAAATATCCATGTGGTTTTTTGCCAAGTTTCCCCAGTTTTCCTGGTCCTGGTCACTTCAGTGGGGTGGTCACTCATTTATGGGAAGAAAACCGTGTCCAAACTACATGGTATGTTGTGTACTGGGCATGAATTAAAATGCATATTCAATAGTATTTAATAATCTCCATATATGTATTTCAGGAAACTTCTGATTTAAATTTCTTTCAGTCATAATGTTTACCTATGTAGAGAGACATCGGTTCATAATTTGTAAACACACAATAACACAAAACTGCAAAGCTGTTGTTGTGTTCCAACATCTCTGTTGGAACACATCTGTGTATCTCTCCCACTGAGCATCACACTGTCAGTCTGAACTTTGTTTGTTATTGTTGCTGAATTTTCTGACTAATCAAAGGACTGTGGGGGCGGGATGTAACCTCGTAGAAACAAACCTGACAGAGTACAGCAAACATTCAGGGTGATAACCATTAAAATACTGAAAGATAAGTGCCTGTTACCATGGTGACTGCAAAACCAATCACCATGACAACCACGTTTTACCCTCAGGTCAGAACTGCATTTAGAGAAGGGGGAGGACTTCTGTAACCCAGGTATTTGCAGCCCTGTTTCCTTAGGCTTAAACCTTTATACCTTTTGAGGCTCCACTAGTGAGGCAGCCCCCACCCCACACACGCATTATTTAGAGGAGGGGCCTCTCTGTAATGTCTAATAGTGTCTGAGTGTAGCCATCTACTTCTAAAACTACTCAACAATACTTAACTGTGTGGATTAAAGTATAAAACAGTGTGGTGCTAATTATGATGTAGTGGTGAAATTTTTAATAATGAGGTATATTTGTATTAAAGATGACTAAATTCCAACAGTAGCTGTGTGCATTACTGTGTTTTTTTAATGTGTGCTGATGCTGTGAGTCATTTAAAGCTAAAGTGAACTTGAAATGAGCTTAATAGAATTTATGACGTAAGTGTCCTGGGGGATATTTGTGTGTTTACTAAAGTACAGGACCAGGAGGCTGTGTGTAGCATAGATAAACCCAGACCTCAGCTTTGTTTCCTGGGTGTCTGTTGCTGCTGTTGCAGTATCCCCTCATCGTTCGATTCAACAGTCTTCTCACTGTTTCATCACTAATACTGATACACACCAGCTCTGACAGCTGACTGCTCAGGAGCTCACGTGTTCACCCTTCTTTTATTTTCCTGTTTGCTTTTGGAAGTGAAAGAGTCACAACACACACAATTAAGTGCTGATGTAGCAGGACAGTTGTGTTTTAATGAAGCTATTTAGTTAATCATTAATTGTATTGCCCTCTCCATGAATTGCTACCTTATCGTGGTGGAGGGGTTTGTGTGTCCCAGGGATCCCAGGGGCTATGTTGTCTGGGGCTTTTGCCCCCTGGTAGGGTCTCCCATGGCAAATTGGTCCTGGATGAGGGACCAGACAAAGAGCGATTCAGAAGACCCTTATGAAGAGAATATCGAGGGAAAAGTTTACCCTGCCCAGGATAGGGTTACCGGGGCCCCGCCCTGGAGCCAGGCCCGGGGAGGGTGCCGAGGGCGAGCGTCTGGTGGCCGGGCCTTAGTCCATGGGCCCGGCCGGGCACAGCCCGAAGAGGAGATATGGGCCCATCCTCCCGCAGGCCCACCACCCGCAGGAGGCGCCATAGGGGTCGGGTGCATTGTGTGCTGGGCGGCGGCCAGGAACGGAGGCCCTGGTGGACTGATCCCCGGCTGCCAAGACTGGCAATAGGGACATGGAATGTCACCTCTCTGGTGGGGAAGGAGCCTGAGTTAGTGCGTGAGGTTGAGAGGTACCGGCGAGATATAGTCGGGCTCACCTCTA
>NW_020327773.1:0-19468 GCF_001858045.2 Oreochromis niloticus | reverse complement strand
AAGCAGACTCAGTGCAAGAAAGTGTCTTTCCAACACTGAAAAGGTCAAAGGTCAACTTTAAAGGTGTAAAAAAGTACAGTATATTTACAATAAGCAGACTCAGTGCAAGAAAGTGTCTTTCCAACACTGAAAAGGTCAAAGGTCAACTTTAAAGGTGTAAAAAAAGTACAGGATATTACAATAAGCAGAACTCAGTGCAAGAAAGTGTATTCAACACTGAAAAGGTCAAAGGTCAACTTTAAAGGTGTAAAAACAGTACAGGATATTGCAATAAGCAGACCTCAGTGCAAGAAAGTGTCTTTCCAACACTAAAAGGTCAAAGGTCAACTTTAAAGGTGTAAAACAAGTACAGGATATTTACAATAAGCAGACCTCAGTGCAAGAAAGTGTATTTCCAACACTAAAAGGTCAAAGGTCAACTTTAAAGGTGTAAAAAAAAGTACAGGATATTTACAATAAGCAGACTCAGTGCAAGAAAGTCTCTTCCAACACTAAAAGTCAAAGGTCAACTTTAAAGGTGTAAAAACAAGTACAGATATTACAATAAGCAGACCTCAGTGCAAGAAAGTGTCTTTCCAACACTGAAAAGGTAAAGGTCAATTTAAAGGTGTAAAAACAAGTACAGGATATTACAATAGCAACCTCAGTGCAAGAAAGTGTATTCAACACTGAAAAAGGTCAAAGGTCAAACTTTAAAGGTGTAAAAACAAGTACAGGATATTTACAATAAGCAGACCTCAGTGCAAGAAGTGTCTTTCCAACACTAAAAAGGTCAAAGGTCAACTTTAAAGGTGTAAAAACAGTACAGGATATTTACAATAAGCAGACCTCAGTGCAAGAAAGTGTATTTCCAACACTAAAAGGTCAAAGGTCAACTTTAAAGGTGTAAAAACAAGTACAGGATATTTACAATAAGCAGACTCAGTGCAAGAAAGTGTATTTCCAACACTGAAAAGGTCAAGGTCAACTTTAAAGGTGTAAAAACAAGTACAGTAATTTACAATAAGCAGACCTCAGTGCAAGAAAGTGTCTTTCCAACACTGAAAAGGTCAAAGGTCAACTTAAAGTGTAAAAACAAGTACAGGATATTTGCAATAAGCAGACCTCAGTGCAAGAAAGTGTCTTTCCAACACTGAAAAGGTTAAAGGTCAAGTTAAAGGTGTAAAAACAAGTACAGGATATTACAATAAGCAGACCTCAGTGCAAGAAAGTGTCTTTCCAACACTAAAAGGTCAAAGGTCAACTTTAAAGGTGTAAAAACAAGTACAGTATATTTGCAATAAGCAGACCTCAGTGCAAGAAAGTGTATTTCCAACACTGAAAAGGTCAAAGGTCAACTTTAACATTAAAAGGTGTAAAAACAAGCACAAGATATTTACAATAAGCAGACCTCAGTGCAAGAAAGGGAGGTGGGGGGTACTCACCTTCCACTTCACTGACACACATCAGCATCCAGTTCTCCATGAGAAGAGGGGAGGGGGAGAGGGCGATGTACTCACCTTTATTGACGCGCTCGGTTTCAGTGTCCCATGCTTCATCAGAAGAGATGGCGCTCAGGAGAGTGTCATCAAGGCCTCGTTCTCGGGACGTTCAACAATGTAGTCAAGACAGCCTGTAAGGAAACAAGTTTAAAATAACATTAGGAATGTAGTAAACACCCAGTGCTAAAGCTACAGGCTACATTTATATCAGACTGAATGACACTTTACTTGTTCATGTGAGAAGAAAACAAGATGTCAACTATGTCCACAATCATTAAGTGAAGCATCCATTTTTAAAAAAAGAGCACCAAATCTCTGCCAAGGCAGCTCACTCTGTGCACACTACCCTGTTAAGGTAACAGTATTGTATTTTGTATACGTCCATTTGTTTATTTGTTCTTTTAAACCTTTATGCAAAGACTGCGTTCGAGTAGGTAATGGATAATAGGTATTGATTTGGAAAGAACTGGGCATGAATACCTTATTATATAAATATTCTACAGTAAATTTATAACTACTTATAATTTATAACAGGGGTAGGCAACCTTTTGATGGCGAGTGCCATTTAAAATTTCCTCAGAAGTCAGTGTGCCATATGATTGCATTAGCAATAATTTAATAACGCTCTATATTAACAGTTACACATTATATAGAACCACTTTATAGAAGTATATTTGTTTGCAAATGTTGGCAGCTATCAGCGAATAGTTATCAGCTATTTTGAAACAAAAGAAAGACACTTTTTATTCATAACAAGAACTCCATAACGGCAAATGAACTGTACAACAGAAAATACAAATGCTATTTATGGTCTCCTCACAACAATGATAAGAAAATAAACTGGGCCAATATGGTATGTTGTTAATACAGAGACACACATGTTAATGTGATCTCTGGTCTCCCACTCAGAGACACAGGTCTCCGAGTGTCCAACATTCAGACAGCTACCTGAGGACACTCATGTGAGAGAAAATCTGCTCACACAGATATGTAGAGCCAAATACTGTCAATAAGGCCTCTGCAATGTTCTGAAGACAGTTAAACTTGTCAGGTAGTGATGTCCAGCAGGTGAAAATGCAAGCTCCATGAACATGCACAGCTGTAGATTCCAGCTGCTTCGATGTCGCATTAACTGGCATTAACTCAGCCAGTTAATGCCAGACAAATCTAGCTGCTCATTAAAGATTTCTGGTTTGATCAGAAAATAAAACATTGGTCCATACACCTGAAAGTCCCAAAAATGCATTGTGTCTCGAGTCTATGGATGCATTTGGACTAAAGACCGGCCCCCAGATATTAAAGCCATAAAGCCTTTGAATGAAAACAAACGCTGTTGTGACAGTGATGTACACTGTCTTGTTGGTAAATGTATGATTTCTATTCATTTTACGTCAGATAAAAACTTTGGTTGTAAGCTTTAGATAATTATTTAATAACAGCCAGACATTTTAAATGAGAATAAGAAAGTATTTCTTTGTGCCCCCTTTCCCTGTTAATGCCCTACCTGGCCCCCTGGCAAAACTTTGCTAGACCTGCACAGTTACCAGCTGTCAGCTACGTAGAAAAGGATCCTGGTGTCATTTGTCTCTCAGAAACAGTTCATAACTTCCCTTCAACTCATTCATGTCACCTAAAAGGTAAACCTGTTTCTCCATCACCTGTTCAGCTCTGATGATTTAGTAAGGACATCTCCTGGTTTCATCTTCATGTTTCCCTCTCACCAGATATACAAACCGATATCATGACCAGCAGTTTTTACAGCTGTGGCTCCAGCAGACATCAGCTGATACTAGATGTTAATATTAAATACATTCTAACAACAGCTGACCAAGCTTAAACGTGCTGCTGTTGTTTAGTGCGACATCCGGCAGTTTCCTCTTTCTGGCGCAAAGTGAGCGATAAACAAACAAGAGAGAAAAGCTGATCAGCTGATCATTGATCAGTTTCACGATTGAAGTAGCAACAGGAGAGAGAGAGGGGAGAGAATGAGAGGAGAAGAAGATGCAGCTGTGCAGCAAAGACACAATAACTCCAGCTTTGTGTCTTTTCCATCCTGGCTGAAGTACGGGACAAACTGTGTTCCTTCTCAGCTCAACACGAAACGGGTAATAATTTCTCTGAAGGCGGGACGATTCCGTTTGTACGGGAGGGTTGGCAACTCTACTAACTAACCTTATGAATAAAATAAAGTTCACTATCAATAAAATCATAGCACCCGCCCAGCAGTATATAAATTCCGTCATGCTAGCTAGTACGCAGTACGAGTTATTGTAACTGACTGTAAAAAGTCAGCACAACGAAAATAAACTCCACCTAAACTTGGTTTATATCTGACCCAGATAGACTGCAGGTCATTAACTTCTTACCTGAAGTTCAGTTCACCTGACGCTCCGACCGGCGGCTGCCTCGGGTCTCTCCTTCTCCTGCCTCCCCTTCCCTCATCCACCTGCTGGCCTCCACCACTTGTTAATTTTACTGAATCTGTGGAAGCTCCGCCATAGCCACCACCAAACAACTGAGTTATTTTTACACACCGACCAGCTTCTGGTCAGTCCACCACCAAAATAATAATAATAATAATAATGATCGGGCCACCGAGCAAATGCCCTTATGCCCGATGGCCAGTCCAGCTACGGTCGTGCGTGCTATCAGTTAACCCTTCGCGTGCCAACGGTGGCGCGTGCCTAGGGTTGCCGACCCCTGATTTATAACTAACTAATCTCATTATGTAGCTGGGAAAAGTTATAGTTTATTTAAGTGAAGCCTTTGATCCAGAGAAGAAAATGATGTTAGGACCTACAGGGATCTGGTATGTTTACATATGGTCTAACGTTGCTGTTACCATAGAAACCGATATACACATATATGTATATTTGGGGTAGGGGGCTTTTTTAAGAATGTTAAGCTAATTTTAACCATTTCATTTGAAAAAAGTGTCAAATTTGAAGGCTTTAAATCAAAGTAACACCTTTTTTCACATTCATACACCAGTCGGTAATAAATTCTACACCTCTCCTGGAAAATTTAAAGCATACAAGCAATTTACCGGGAAAAGTCTTGGAATACACTTATTTTGATGACATTAAAACTTGATATTCACACTGGAACTTGTTAAATTATTACAGTCATCTAGTGACTCTTAAAATAATTGAAGAAATTTTGAAATTTTGTACCAGGTGACTGTCGACGAGTCGGGGTCCACGACGAGCCATCTTCAAGCTTGCTGTTATGATGAAACATGAGTACAAAAGATCCAAAGATGCAGTAGTTGTTGTCGCTTTCTAGTAAAATCCGCTTTCTGTAGAAATATTCTCCAAACGTTATCTATCCACAAGCTGAGCTTGGAGCAGGTCAAGACAAGTCCAAGAGCAAGTGTAAAGGGACGACTGGAACCTTGTGCAGCATTCATATACCTACAGCGGGCCGTGGTTACGGTTGCTAACATGCGTGTGCACGTGATAGAACTATATGAATTGAGCCCATGGCAATGTAATTTACAGTAAAGTTATGGTCATTTATAGTTACTGCCTTTGTTACCCTTTATGTGGGATGTCTAATAACCATGTAGGTATATCCAGAAATAAACACAGATATTAGAAAGCAGCAAGTCAGTACCTGAGATGTTTGCTTGAGTGAATAACATTAGCATATGCTAATATTACGTCTTCACATTTTCTTTTCAAAGGTAACAAAAACTTAGCGTTCTCGCTACTTACCATGCTGTAATACAGCTATATGCTAGCAATGACATTTAACAAATGTTTTTAAAATGCTAGCCGTGCTAATTAGCCTTAGGATTGCTTGAGGTCTTGTTTCCAGCTCTAGCTGTCGTAAGGGAACTTAGGCCCTTACGACATAACATATAGCAAGAACCTATAACGATAATTGACATTTGACCCCTCTTTGCGATTATAGCAGCTGTGTGTTATGTCATGGCATGTTTTAAAAATGCCACCTGAAATTTATGCAACCAGTGTAAGGCGGGGGGGTTCTTGATAGTTTTGTACTTTCATCTGATAAGGGCCCATCGCTTATGGGTGTAACGGAGAATCAGCCAATCAAATCGCACCGTCTGAGCGCAGGTTCAGTCCTGGTTGGGACAAAGGCTGTGTTACATTATCAAAAGATAAACATCATTTTTAATTTAGTTAATGTGGATAACATTTATTTTTCACTTTGCTTTTCTTATTATTTGATTATCATTTTATCATTTAAAATGATCATTTATCATTTTATTTATATTACAGTGTTACGGCCTGTGGAGTATTATGTACCTATACTGTGTAAAGGAATATCTTTTATTTATATTTATGTATTATTCACATTATTTATTGTACAATACTTTGGTGCCACGGGATTTTAGCATGCCTCAATGTCTCACACATTCATGCCGCTAACATAAGGTATCTCAGGAAGTTGGAAGCAGGCGTTCACACAGGAAGAGTTAATCTTTTGTCTTCTCCACTGTAAGAGGAAGCAAGGGAGTGTGAACTTTTCTCTGGGGGAAGACCAAAGGTGTGAAAACAGCTGTGTACTGCCTTTTGGTTCTGTAGAAGGTGTTTAAACCCAAGGCTGTGTTGGGTTCAGCAGAGACTCTGCCTTGGGTTTAACCCACGATGGCTGCTCTCACCAAGTAGGTTTTGCTGTTTTTGATGAAAGGATGTTAGCTACATCCTACCGTTGTCTGTAGGCTTTATTTAATGGAAACGTCCACAACAACTGTCACAAAGTATATAACTCGGAATAAACTGTATCGTCACAGTTTTGAGATGATACAGACCAGACATACTCTTCAGTTATGCAGACATCCAACTTTTAATACAAAGGTTAAAGTTAAAACTATAATTCAGATACATTCTGATGGCATAGAAAATTAAGCTTATGCATAATTTCAATAAGGAAGATCTGTAATAAGTCATTTGTCTGCTTCCTGGTGGCTGCTAGTTTATATCTATTCAGAATCAGAATCAGAATACTTTATTGATCCCTAGGGGAAATTATTTTTCGTTACAGTGCTCCATTATAAACAAACATTAACAAAGACAGACAATACACTAACTAAGAATAGCACAATATATTCAGGTATATATATATATATATACATAAAAGTCACTATTAATAAATAGCTGAAAAAGAACATGTGCAAGAAGGGTGTAGCTGTTGCAGTAAACAGTGTGTTAAGTGGATGAGTTGTACAGGGAGATGGCCACAGGCAGGAATGATTTCCTGTGTCGTTCAGTGGTGCTTTTCAGTAATCTCAGTCTCTCACTCAACGTGCTCCTGTGACTGACCAGCATGTCATGGAGTGGGTGGGAGGTGTTATCCAACATTGTCTTTATCTTGGACAACATCCGCCTCTCCGACACCACCTTGAGGGAGTCCAGCTCCATCCCCACAACATTACTGGCCTTACGAATCAGTTTATGGAGTCTGTTGGCATCTGCGACCCTCAGCCTGCTCCCCAGCATGCAACGGCATAGAGGATCGCACTGGCCACAACAGACTGGTAGAAAATCCTGAGCATTTTCTGGCAGATGTTGAAGGACCTCAGTCGCCTCAAAAGATAGAGACGACTCTGGCCCTTTCTGTAAAGTGCTGTGGTGTTTTTAGCCCAGTCCAGTTTATTGTCAATGTGTACTCCAAGGTATTTATAGTCCTCCACAATGTCAACACTGACCCCTTGGATTGAAACAGGGGTCAAGTGTTTCCTGGTCTTCCTGAAGTCCACTATCAATTCCTTAGTCTTTGCCACGTTGAGCTGCAGATGATTCTGCTCACACCACGTGACAAAGGAGTCGACCACAGCCCGGTACTCTGTCTCATCATCCCCGTTGATGCATCCAACCACCGCAGTCATCAGAAAACTTCTGAAGATGGCAGGTCTCTGTGCAGTGGCTGAAGTCTGTGGTGTAGAGGGTGAAGAGGAAGGGGAGAGGACAGTCCCCTGTGGTGCCCCTGTGTTGCTGATTACCTTGTCAGACACACACTGTGGGAGACGTACATATTGTGGTCTTCCTGTCAGGTAATCAACAATCCAGGACACCAGAGAAGCATCCACCTGCATCGCTGTTAACTTATCACCCAGGAGGGTCGGCCTGATGGTGTTGAAAGCACATTCATTTTCCAGCACAAACTCAGTACTGGCTTCATTACTTTCTTCCAGTTATGCTCTTGCCTGCCTTCTCCAAGCAACTCAGCCTCCACTCTGCATGCTTTAAATCTGTTGCTCTTCTGCTTTCTGCGTTTCAGATCCTCAGCCATGCAGCCCGCCTCCTCTCCTTTCTCCTCCTCACCGTGGTCACTTGGAACCCTGTCCCAGCCTCCATCTTCATCACTACCAGCATGTTGACTCTGGGGTGGGGCTTGTGCAAAATCCTGCCACTGCTGAGATTCCTTCTGCTATGATGGGTCATTGGAGTCTAAGTGCCTAACAGTTACATTTATTTCTGTATCTGAATAAATCATGTTGGTTTTTTTCCACATGATCTTTCCTTATTGAACTGTTTTTGTAGATAAGCTTCAAGCCAGCAAGCAACAATACCTAAAGCAAAAATATTATCACCAGAAGTGAGAAAGTGTCTGGACTACCTCCAGCTGTGTTGCATGTATTAAAGATAACTTCAGACACTGTCTGGTTGTCATGTCTGAAACAGGCTGTACAGTCACACAGATAAAAGACATCAGTCATGTTTCTAATGATATAAATCAACCAGAAAGATTATAAAGACAAAAGCTGTGAGACGCCACTAGAGAAAGGATGGCTTGTTATCATTACATGAAGTGATTTAGAATTAATATGTAAGCTTTCAGGGCAGCACTCACAACTTTTTAAAACTGATTACCTGATGGTAAGCTTACACAGATATATAAACATACAGGTGAACTCTAAGAGGTTATAAAGAAGAGAGCTGTGCTTTTACAGAACACAATTTATTTAGATTTTATATTTACAATCAGTTTTTATTTATATAAACAAAATAAACATTACGAAACTAGAACAAAACTATCTTATTTACAATATAAACTGTTTCTCCCCTATTTCCTTTTTTCTTCCACCCATCTTTGTCTCTCTGCCTCATAGAAAGGAGACTCCTGAAAGTCCTTCCAGGTCATCTCCTTGGCCATGCCCTTGTCCCTGTACAGAGAGTGCACTTTTGAAGGGCAGTAGATATATTTCCCTGCCACTCCAGGGAAACCCGTATGAACATGTGGGCTATTTGGTCCCTGTTTCAGGTCCATGTGGCAGAACCTGCAGAGGCGGCCTGTTTGTTGGGTTTCTGGCCTTTTCCTCTTTTTCTCCATCCTTTCCTCTGACCTCTTCCTGGTAGCATCCAGATCCCTTTGGAAAAATTCTGTCTGGGCAAATTCCTCAAAGGGCATTTTCGGGTTACTGATTCCCTCAGCAGCATAAGTTTGATGCACCTTGTTGGAACAATAGAAACAGAGCACAGGCCCTCTCTGGTAAAAATAGTGGACGGTGGATCCGTGTGTCTCATATTGAGACTTGGGCTGTCCACAGGCAAGACAAGTCTTTGTCTGCCTTCTTTTTCCCTCAGGCTGCTGCTGCTGTTGCTTTTCTAAGATGCCCTCCACAATCTTCTCTATTGAGTCAGTGGTGCAGACAGGGCAGGAGGAGGCGGGTTAAAGACGGCAGGCAGGCTCTATGGTGACTGCGGGAACACTAGTTGTTTCACTGCCTTCCGTTAATGAGTGCCACAGCTGCTGAGTCTCCAGAAGTTTTTCTGGGCTTGTGTTCAAAGATGAATTGGTGTTGAGAAGCTTAGCCAAGTGCTTCACATAACGGGATATGTGCACCTTGGATGTGGGATGCAGCAGGCTGTTGGGATCTGCAGCAGAACGATGGACCATGTCTGCATAATCTTGATCCACAAGCTTCAGGATGTCCTTCTTCCCATGGTACTTTTGCAGCAGATCATCTATTGCCTCTTTCATGCGTCGTGTCCAGCGTGTGTGGTCCAGCACAAAAACCCGACCACCTGTCTTTATAGGTCCAGTGCACCCAGATTAAAACTTTGGGTGTAAGATTCAGATAATTATTTATTAAAAGTTACATATTTTAAATGAGAATAAGAAAGAAAAGTATGTCTTTGTGCCCCCTTTTCCCTGTTCATGCCCTATCGGCCCCCCTGGCTAAACTTTGCTAGATCCGCCCCTGCACAGTTACCAGCCGTCAGCTAGGTAGAAAAGGATCCTGGTGTAGAAAGTAATATTAAATAAATTCTAACAACAGCTTATCAAGCTTAAACGTGCTGCTGTTGTTCAGCCGCTGGGTTCCTCTTTCTGGCGCGAAGTGGGCCAAAAACAAAGAAGAGAGACGGACTCTCGACAGAAAAGCCGATCAGCTGATCATTAAGCAGTTTCACGATTGAAGTAGCAGCAGCAGAAGGAGAGAGAAGAGGCAGTCGCGCTATAGATCGGTTGTTAAACTTAACGCTGGAATGCTTTACAAACATTCAGAAATGAACTTACACACTTGCTTTACTTCTCTCTGGGATAACTTCCTCGGAGATGAAATGCTGCTTTGGTAGCGAGGCTACAAATACACACAGCCGCTGTATCACATGACGCATACTGCTGCAACGTGCTACGGTTATGAGCCGAGTTACGCCGTGTTGCAAGTTTTGTGAGATGCTTTTATGATATTTAATGGATCAGATTACATTTTTTATTTTTCGCCGATATCCGATCCAGTAATTCAGGTCAGTATCGGACCGATATCGATACGTAATATCGGATCGGTCCATCTCTAATTTCCAACACTGAAAAGCACAAAGGTCAACTTTAACATTAAAAGGTGTAAAAACAAGTACAAGATATTTACAATAAGCAGACCTCAGTGCAAGAAAGTGTCTTTCCAACACTGAAAAGGTCAAAGGTCAACTTTAACATTAAAAGGTGTAAAAACAAGTACAAGACATTTACAATAAGCAGACCTCAGTGCAAGAAAGTGTCTTTCCAACACTGAAAAGGTCAAAGGTCAACTTTAAAGGTGTAAAAACAAGTACAGTATATTTACAATAAGCAGACCTCAGTGCAAGAAAGTGTCTTTCCAACACTAAAAAGGTCAAAGGTCAACTTTAAAGGTGTAAAAAGAAGTACAGGATATTTACAATAAGCAGAACTCAGTGCAAGAAAGTGTCTTTCCAACACTGAAAAGGTCAAAGGTCAACTTTAAAGGTGTAAAAAGAAGTACAGGATATTTACAATAAGCAGAACTCAGTGCAAGAAAGTGTCTTTCCAACACTGAAAAGGTCAAAGGTCAACTTTAAAGGTGTAAAAACAAGTACAAGATATTTACAATAAGCAGACCTCAGTGCAAGAAAGTGTATTTCTAACACTGAAAAGGTTAAAGGTGAACTTTAAAGGTGTAAAAACAAGTACAGTATATTTACAATAAGCAGACCTCAGTGCAAGAAAGTGTCGTTCCAACACTAAAAAGGTCAAAGGTCAACTTTAAACGTGTAAAAACAAGTACAGTATATTTACAATAAGCAGACCTCAGTGCAAGAAAGTGTCGTTCCAACACTGAAAAGGTTAAAGGTCAAGTTTAAAGGTGTAAAAACAAGTACAGGATATTTACAATAACAGGGCTCGCAAAATTTCAAAGTCTCTGGTAGCCCTTCGGGCAGGCACTCTTCAGTTTTTGGTAGCCCAAAACAAATTTAAGTAGCCCGAATAAAAAAGAGAGCAATTTTTTAATGTTCTGTTTCCTTTACAATATTATAGATTAAAGTATAATATTGTAAAGGAATAATATAATATTATAATATCATACATTATACATTAAAGTATAATATTGTAACGGAAACAAATTTATCAGAAAATTGTTAAAATACAAATCACAACAACTGTATAAAAATTACAATCATCAACTCAAATACTTGTTTCTAATTGAACAGAAATTTCTATGAACTTGCAAGAACTGTGTAGAACATGAATCAGTCTGTGTCAGATCCTGAATCTGAAATTTCCACTGAAGTCAAGGGTAAGAGGTAAGGGGAACCAAGATCGAGGCCATTTGCTTTTTGAAGTTTGCAAAAACTGCTAAATTTGGCCAATGGTGGTTCACTCTTTGCAACATAGTACGCTTTTGAAAGATTTTTCAGGACTTCTGCTTCTGCTTGGTTTATTTTTTGCAATTGCTGTTTGTTCTGGGAAAGATATTGCAGACTGGGCAATAATGCATTTCTTGCATTTCTCATGGGTTCTGATGGGGTCTTTCTTCAAATTACTGGTCCCAGTTACAAAGGCGCTTGTCGACTCAAATGAAATGAAACTCACGACACACCCGGCAGAACATTATGTTATTTAGCTCGTCATATTCCAGCCACATAAATTCTTTTGTCCATGAAACCAAAAAAGCTGAGCTTTCTTTTTGCCTCATAGTCTGATTTGTCATAACTTTTTGAACTCTGCCTCCTGACATCTGACCCACGTTAACACATGGACTGAACATACACACACCCACAATGGACAACCGTACCCTCAAACACACAATAATAACATGGACTGAACCACCACTCACAACCACTAGCACTTTATACAGCCTCTGTAGAAATTATCCACACCCTCACTTATCTTAACTGCACTACTGTATAGCTCTGTGTAAATAATCATTCTGTACATACAATAATTTTTAACCTTACAACTGTTTACAACTTGCATAGTTCCCATTTCTGTATAGCTGTATAACTCAGATTTCTGTAAAGTTTTTTATTTCATATTCTGTATAGTTTTTCATATTTATATCCTGTTCATATCCTGTACATAGCTTGTACTCACTACAGCCTGTACATACCTATAGTTATAGAATATTCACAACATACTTCATACCGTGTACATTATAACATACCATAATAGACCCATTTCTGTAATATACTTGCATATCTATATTATTGCTAATATATATTGTAATATATCTATATCACTAAAGCACTTCTGGATGGATGCAAACTGCATTTCGTTGCCCTGTACCTGTGCATGTGCAATGACAATAAAGTTGAATTCTATTCTATTCTATTCTTTTCCGTTTTGTGGTAGGCTTTTATTTGGCTGTGCCTTCTTCACCCTGACCTGTCTTATTTGGCTCAGCAGAACTACAGTGAGTGCAGAATTATTAGGCAAATGAGTATTTTGTCCACATCATCCTCTTCATGCATGTCGTCTTACTCCAAGCTGTATAGGCTCGAAAGCCTACTACCAATTAAGCATATTAGGTGATGTGCATCTCTGTAATGAGAAGGGGTGTGGTCTAATGACATCAACACCCTATATCAGGTGTGCATAATTATTAGGCAACTTCCTTTCCTTTGGCAAAATGGGTCAAAAGAAGGACTTGACAGGCTTAGAAAAGTCAAAAATAGTGAGATATCTTGCAGAGGGATGCAGCAGTCTTAAAATTGCAAAGCTTCTGAAGCGTGATCGTCGAACAATCAAGCGTTTCATTCAAAATAGTCAACAGGGTCGCAAGAAGCGTGTGGAAAAACCAAGGCGCAAAATAACTGCCCATGAACTGAGAAAAGTCAAGCGTGCAGCTGCCAAGATGCCACTTGCCACCAGTTTGGCCATATTTCAGAGCTGCAACATCACTGGAGTGCCCAAAAGCACAAGGTGTGCAATACTCAGAGACACGGCCAAGGTAAGAAAGGCTGAAAGACGACCACCACTGAACAAGACACACAAGCTGAAAGGTCAAGACTGGGCCAAGAACTATCTCAAGACTGATTTTTCTAAGGTTTTATGGACTGATGAAATGAGAGTGAGTCTTGATGGGCCAGATGGATGGGCCCGTGGCTGGATTGGTAAAGGGCAGAGAGCTCCAGTCCGACTCAGACGCCAGCAAGGTGGAGGTGGAGTACTGCTTTGGGCTGGTATCATCAAAGATGAGCTTGTGGGGCCTTTTCGGGTTGAGGATGGAGTCAAGCTCAACTCCCAGTCCTACTGCCAGTTTCTGGAAGACACCTTCTTCAAGCAGTGGTACAGGAAGAAGTCTGCATCCTTCAAGAAAAACGTGATTTTCATGCAGGACAATGCTCCATCACACGCGTCCAAGTACTCCACAGCGTGGCTGGCAAGAAAGGGTATAAAAGAAGAAAAACCAATGACATGGCCTCCTTGTTCACCTGATCTGAACCCCATTGAGAACCTGTGGTCCATCATCAAATGTGAGATTTACAAGGAGGGAAAACAGTACACCTCTCTGAACAGTGTCTGGGAGGCTGTGGTTGCTGCTGCACGCAATGTTGATGGTGAACAGATCAAAACACTGACAGAATCCATGGATGGCAGGCTTTGAGTGTCCTTGCAAAGAAAGGTGGCTATATTGGTCGCTGATTTGTTTTTGTTTTGTTTTTGAATGTCAGAAATGTATATTTGTGAATGTGGAGATGTTATATTGGTTTCACTGGTAAAAATAAATAATTGAAATGGGTATATATTTGTTTTTTGTTAAGTTGCCTAATAATTATGCACAGTAATAGTCACCTGCACACACAGATATCCCCCTAAAATAGCTAAAACTAAAAACAAACTAAAAACTACTTCCAAAAACATTCAGCTTTGATATTAATGAGTGTTTTGGGTTCATTGAGAACATGGTTGTTGTTCAATAATAAAATTATTCCTCACAAATACAACTTGCCTAATAATTCTGCACTCCCTGTAAAATTCCAGCGTAAATCCTGCTGCTTTTACACAGGTACTTACATAACGGTCAGCGATTCTCTGCGCAATCAACCTCTCACGTGTTTAAGCTTGCTGTGGGAGATTTCACTTGTCACGTTTGAATAGTAAGCTAATGAGTGATAAGACGACGTCAGAGGAATTGGTGCGCAATTAATCGTCACTCACCAATCAGTGCTGCCGCTCTCTACACACAGTTCGCACGATCGCAAAGTGAAAGTGAAAGCACAGAACAAGCACAAATTCAAACGCGATTTCAATATGTCACATAATGACAGTGGCTCATCGATGCCAATAAGCATGATGCCATCGAAGCAGATCTCAGTGCAAGAAAGTGTATTTCCAACACTGAAAAGGTCAAAGGTCAACTTTAACATTAAAAGGTGTAAAAACAAGTACAAGATATTTACAATAAGCAGATCTCAGTGCAAGAAAGTGTATTTCCAACACTGAAAAGGTCAAAGGTCAACTTTAACATTAAAAGGTGTAAAAACAAGTACAAGATACTTACAATAAGCAGACCTCAGTGCAAGAAAGTGTCTTTCCAACACTGAAAAGGTCAAAGGTCAACTTTAGAATAGAATAGAATAGCCTTTATTGTCATTGTACAGGGTACAACGAAATTGGAGTGCCACTCCCTTGGTGCAAAATGCAATAATAAATATAAATGTAAAATATAAAAGGTACAATAAAACAAACGTAAGTACTCACAAAAGTAAGCATGATATTTACAGGATAGCAGCATAATATAATGACAGTGACAGTATGGTATGGCTAAGCAGGTTCAATCGTTTTTGTGCTTATTTACAACGGTGATAGCGCTGGGAAAGAAGCTATCCCTGAATCTGTTTGTCCTGGTTTTATGTGACCTGTATCGTCGGCCTGACGGTAATAGTTCAAACAGCTGATTGCTGGGGTGAGAATGGTCCTTGATGATATTGCCAGCTCTGCTGAGGTACCGGGAGTTTGCAATGACCTCCAGGCTGGGCAGAGAGCAGCCAGTGATCTTCTGGGCTGTGTTGATGACCCTCTGCAGTACTTTCCTGTCTGCAGCTGAGCACCCTGCATACCATGTTGTTATGCCGTACGTTAGGATGCTCTCTATGGTGGCTCTGTAGAATGTCACCAGCAGCCTCTCCTCCAGGTTGCTCCTCCTGAGCACTCTCAGAAAGTGGAGACGCTGCTGGGCCTTTTTTTACCACCGCAGTGGTATTTGCAGTCCAGGAGAGATCATCAGAGATCTGCACGCCCAGAAACCTCATGGAGTGTACCCTCTCCACACGGTTCCCGTGAATGTACAGTGGGGCCGGGTCTGCTCTGCCCTTCCTGAAGTCCAAGATGAGTTCTTTAGTTTTCGTGGTGTTCAGTTGGAGGTTGTTAACTGAACACCACTCAGTCAGTCTGTTGACCTCATCTCTGTAGTCCGACTCATCCCCCTTGAGATGAGTCCAACCACAGTGGTGTCGTCCGCAAACTTTATGATGGTGTTTGAGAGATGGGTAGGGGAGCAGTCGGATGTGTAGAGCGTAAACAGGAGGGGACTCAGAACACATCCTTGTGGAGACCCAGTGCTGAGTGTGATGGTGCTGGACAGGTGGGGGCCGAGTCTGACAGACTGTGGTCTGTTTGTCAGGAAGTCCTTGATCCAGAGGCAGATGGGGGTGGAGAGTCCCAGGTGAGACAGTTTCTGGACCAGGATCTCTGGGATGATATGATTAAATGCTGAGCTGAAGTCCAGGAAGAGCATTCTCACATAGCTTCCTCTGTGCTCCAGGTGACTCAGCGCAGTGTGGAGCGCTATGGCGATAGCGTCCTCGGTGGATCGATTAGTCCTGTAGGCAAATTGGTGGGGGTCCAAAGTGGGAGGCAGACTGGCCCCGATGTGCTGACAGACCAGTCTCTCAAAGCACTTCATCACTACAGGCGTAAGTGCAACAGGCCTGTAATCATTTGGGCTGACCACAGCTGTCTTCTTGGCGATGGGGATGATGGTGGAGGTTTTGAGGCAGGGCGGGACGGTGTTTAATGACAAGGAAAGGTTGAAGATTTTAGTGAAGACTCCGGTCAGTTCGTCAGCACATGCTCTGAGAACCTTTCCATGTATTCCATCAGGACCTGCCGCCTTCCTGGGATTCACTGACCTTAGAACACACCTCACTTGATGCTCCCTAAGTGTTAGTGTGCCGGTGCTGGGGGCGGGTGGAAGTGGTGTGACAGCTGAGGGTCTGGTCGTCTCAAAGCGGGCGAAGAAACGATTTAGATCCTCAGCCAACGAGGCATCAATCCTAGATGTCGCCTGGTTACTGCTTCTGTAGTCGGTAATGTGATTGATCCCCTGCCACATTTTTCTGGGGTCGTTGTCAGCAAAGTGATCTTCAATCCTCCTCCTATAGGCAGCCTTTGCTTTCCTGATGCCTCTACTCAGGTCTGCCCTGGCCGCCCTATACGCAGCCCTGTCCCTGACTTGAAGGCAGTGTTGCGGCTTTTTAGGAGGGATTGCACTTCGCTATTCATCCAGGGTTTTGATTTGGAAACACCCTGACCCTTTTGTTGACGGTGACATTGTCAACACAGTTCCTGATGTACGAGAGTACAGTGTCCGTGTACTCCTGGAGGTTGTGGCTGGAGAATAAATCCCATACAGTAGTTGAGAAGCAGTCCTGCAGTTGAGAGAGGGCTCCTTCAGGCCAGGTTTTTATTGTCTTTGTCTGGGGCTTTGTTTTCTCAGCAGGGGGGTGTAGGTGGGGGTGAGGGACATGCAGAGGTGGTCAGATCCAGCCAGGTGGGGGAGGGGTGTCGCTCTGAAAGCATGCCTGATGTTTGAATAGACATGATCCAAGGTGTGTTCTCCTCTCGTAGCAAAGTCCACAAACTGGACAAATTTAGGAAGCACAGTCTTTAGGCACGCTTTGTTAAAGTCACCGGCGACAATAAAAACCCCATCGGGGTGGGCAAGCTGTTGTTTGTTTATGGTGTTGAGCAAGAGGCTGAGAGCCGTGCCGACGTCCGCATCCGGCGGTATATAAACAGCTATCACAATAACTACTGTAAACTCCCTCGGGATGTAAAAAGGTCTGCACGAGACTGCCAGAACCTCCAAATCAGGAGAACAGTGTGTGTGAATGATCCTGCTGTTACAACACCACTCGTTATGCACGTAAACACATAGCCCCCTCCTCTGCTTTTACCTGAGTTGCTGTTTCTGTCGTGCCGATGTAGCGTGCGGCCTGCTAACTCGACTGCAGCGTCGGGAATCAGCGGGTGAAGCCGCGACTCCGTAATAAGAATAATGCTGCAGTTGCATGCAAAGCTCGTGGTGGCTATCTGTAGCTCCAATTCGTCCAATTTGTGGGTGATGGATCTGGCGTTCGATACGAAAAGGCTCGGAAGTGCTGGCCGGTGTGGTTGTTTGCGTAGCCTAGCATCTGAGCCCGACCGGCATCCTCTCTTCTGCTTTCTCTCCCTCCGTCGCCTCCTACGCTTGCTGGGCGGGCAGACCATCCACGGTGACCCTGGCGGTCTCGCTATCTCCTCCAGGATGTTGTGTGTTCGCTGATATTCGCCAGAAACAGACAAACTATATTTGAAACCTAGGTTAAAGGTCAAGTTTAAAGGTGTAAAAACAAGTACAGCATATTTACAATGAGCAGACCTCAGTGCAAGAAAGTGTCTTTCTAACACTGAAAAGGTCAAAGGTGAACTTTAACATTAAAAGGTGGTCAAACAAGTACAAGATATTTACAATAAGCAGACCTCAGTGCAAGAAAGTGTCTTTCCAACACTGAAAAGGTCAAAGGTCAACTTTAACATTAAAAGGTGTAAAAAGAAGTACAAGATATTTACAATAAGCAGACCTCATGCAAGAAAGTGTCTTTCCAACACTAAAAGGTCAAGGTCAACTTTAAAGGTGTAAAAAAGTACAGGATATTTACAATAAGCAGACTCAGTGCAAGAAAGTGTCTTTCCAACACTGAAAAGGTCAAAGGTCAACTTTAAAGGTGTAAAAACAAGTACAGATATTTACAATAAGCAGACCTCAGTGCAAGAAAGTGTCTTCAACACTGAAAAGGTCAAAGGTCAATTTAACATTAAAAGGTGTAAAAACAAGTACAGGATATTTACAATAAGCAGACCTCAGTGCAAGAAAGTGTCTTTCCAACACTAAAAGGTCAAAGGTCAACTTTAAAGGTGTAAAAACAAGTACAGGATATTTAAATAAGCAGACCTCAGTGCAAGAAAGTGTATTTCCAACACTAAAAGGTCAAAGGTCAACTTTAAAGGTGTAAAACAAGTACAGGATATTTGCAATAAGCAGACCTCAGTGCAAGAAAGTGTATTTCCAACACTAAAAAGGTCAAAGGTCAACTTTAAAGGTGTAAAAACAAGTACAGGATATTTACAATAAGCAGACCTCAGTGCAAGAAAGTGTCTTTCCAACACTAAAAAGGTCAAAGGTCAACTTTAAAGGTGTAAAAAAAGTACAGATATTTCAATAAGCAGACCTCAGTGCAAGAAGTGTCTTTCAACACTGAAAAGGTCAAAGGTCAACTTAAAGGTGTAAAAACAGTACAGGATATTTACAATAAGCAGACCTCAGTGCAAGAAAGTGTCTTTCCAACACTGAAAAGGTCAAAGGTCAACTTTAAAGGTGTAAAACAAGTACAGATATTTACAATAAGCAGACCTCAGTGCAAGAAAGTGTCTTTCCAACACTAAAAGGTCAAAGGTCAACTTTAAAGGTGTAAAAGAAGTACAGGATATTTACAATAAGCAGAACTCAGTGCAAGAAAGTGTCTTTCCAACACTGAAAAGGTCAAAGGTCAACTTTAAAGGTGTAAAACAAGTACAGATATTTACAATAAGCAGACCTCAGTGCAAGAAAGTGTTTTCCAACACTAAAAAGGTCAAAGGTCAACTTTAAAGGTGTAAAAACAAGTACAGGATATTTCAAATAAGCAGACCTCAGTGCAAGAAAGTGTATTTCCAACACTAAAAAGGTCAAAGGTCAACTTAAAGGTGTAAAAAAGTACAGGATATTTGCAATAAGCAGACCTCAGTGCAAAAAGTGTATTTCCAACACTAAAAAGGTCAAAGGTCAACTTTAAAGGTGTAAAAACAGTACAGATATTTACAATAAGCAGACCTCAGTGCAAGAAAGTGTCTTTCCAACACTGAAAAGGTCAAAGGTCAACTTTAAAGGTGTAAAAACAAGTACAAGGATATTTACAATGAGCAGACCTCAGTGCAAGAAAGTGTATTTCCAACACTGAAAAAGGTCAAAGGTC
>NW_020327772.1:0-17979 GCF_001858045.2 Oreochromis niloticus | reverse complement strand
TTCCTGGAGTCAATTGGCATGCGAATCTCCAGCTCGTTGTCCCTGGTGTAGATTTTACAACAAGGAAATTAAATCCCTGAGAGAATCCCTGGAGTTCAACCAGCAGCAGGTGGAAACGCACGCTCCTGGCTGAAAACGCCATGCTATGGGAGTCAGTCAAGTCTCTGACCGAGGAATGTGACCAAGCTTAACATAGAAAATAAGAAAATAAAAGGACTGTTATTGATCTGCAAGCCTGCAAGCATGAGAGATAACCTTGTGTTTTCTAGTATCACAAAAATCTGCCAGTGAGGACACAGAAGCAATGTTGAGAGGCTTCATAAAACCCACCTGAAGCTACCAGAGGACGCCGTGAAGAACATCACTTTGATCAAATCCATCGTATACGGCTATCTGCTTGGCTCTCGGAGGAGGCGGACGCACTTTCTCCTCTCCCTTATCTTCCTGCTTCCTGCTTATGCCTTGTCTAGTCTGTGTTTTGTCTTTCACTCCCTGGACACTCTCTCACAGTCTGATCTAAACCTAAAGAGAACATGGATTTGATCAACTGGTCTCTGAGCTATTGACACGAGAAGTCTGGGCTCGGGAGAGCCCGAGTGCCCGGAGGGACCTTCCCTGCCGGATACGCGATGGACGGGTGCAGACATGGAGGATCGCGTGCCTGGCGGGACTGTCGATCGAGGACGCTGAAGATATCTACCTATTCGGAACCAATAACAGGGTTCTGCTGATCGGAGCTGGCCTGGCCCTGGCTTATCAGAGAATAAGAAAGCGAACCGGCTGTCCAAACCGCCACAAAGCTGCCCGCTGAGATTGACTGATGGACGAGGTGCGGGTTTTGAGAAAGGGCTCACAGACAGGGACATGGCAAGAGCTTGGAGGCAATAGCGCTGCAGTGAAACTCAGAATAACATTCTGAGCGGATATTGGACACATCAGGGAAGAATCCGCTCAAATCAACAACTATGGGCGGAAGTTGGAATACATCACGGATCAGTTGGCTCGTCGCGAGGTCTCAGAATCTGCTCTGTGAGCAAAAGAGTGACAAATCTCGGATCGAAGGTAAATAACATCATGGAAAAACTCGCAGCTATCCAACGGATGATGGAGGGACCAGTGTCGGAGTGCTAAAAGAAACAGCTCGAAATTCTCATGAGTTGGTTGGAAGACAATGCTATCATAATCTGGCTACCCCTCCGGCGCCAGCTGCGGGCTCAAGGCTGGAGCCGATCAAAACAATCCCTGATAACGACTATGTTGAGACTGTTCCTTCCCATCCCATGCAAGGCCACCTGGGTTGGCTGGAAGACGTTTACTTAGCCTGGCAGGGCGAAGGACACTGTCTCAGCTGAACTCTGGACACGCACACACATACATATACTGATACTGATAAGCACTCACCGACGCATCACCCTCCCTACCCCGGATCCAACGCCACCTCCAACGCTTACCTCCCCTCTGATGTGGACATCGGGTCAGCTGGAGGCGCAGTCGAACGATTGCAGCGGTCCCAGATCAGATGTACACACTGGAACTCTTTCCCATGTTGCTCGTCTGTGTTTATTGTGCTATGGTGTTTGATATCTGTGCATTCCTGTATATCCTTTTGTGTTACACATTTCGATGTTTTTCCTCGCTACCTAGCCTGACCTGTCTCCCCAATGTGATGTTGTGTAATGTATGTACGGTCGGCAAGGTCTGTCATCTCGGTTGCGGGCAAAAGACCTGCAACTGACAAATAAAGGCTATCTCTCATCTCTCTCTCTCATCTAAGAGAACCGGGAGACCGGGAGACCACATCCTATTGTGGCCAAATTCCACCACTTCAAACAGAGGGAGCAGGTAAAGAGGTGCGGTAGGGACCTGAAGGAACGGATTTCAGCGTGAACGACGCAAAAGAGATCGTGGAACGACGCAAGGCCCAGTTCCCAATTTGACGCAACTTCATCCAGAAGGGCTTCCGTGCTGTCATCGCTGTGGATTCGGCTCTATGTGGACAGACAGCTTTACCGCAACCCCGGAAGGGTTCCGGAATGTTCGGAATTCCGGAATGCGCCTAGGTTCCGGAATGTTCGGAATTCCGGAATGCGCCAAGGTTCCGGAATGTTCGGAATTCCGGAATGCGCCAAGGTTCCGGAATGTTCGGAATTCCGGAATGCGCCTAGGTTCCGGAATGTTCGGAATTCCGGAATGCGCCAAGGTTCCGGAATGTTCGGAATTCCGGAATGCGCCAAGGTTCCGGAATGTTCGGAATTCCGGAATGCGCCTAGGTTCCGGAATGTTCGGAATTCCGGAATGCGCCAAGGTTCCGGAATGTTCGGAATTCCGGAATGCGCCAGGTTCCGGAATGTTCGGAATTCCGGAATGCGCCAAGGTTCCGGAATGTTCGGAATCCGGAATGCGCCAAGGTTCCGGAATGTTCGGAATTCCGGAATGCGCCAAGGTTCCGGAATGTTCGGAATTCCGGAATGCGCCTAGGTTCCGGAATGTTCGGAATCCGGAATGCGCCAAGGTTCCGGAATGTTCGGAATTCCGGAATGCGCCTAGGTTCCGGAATGTTCGGAATTCCGAATGCCAAGTTCCGGAATGTCGAATTCCGGAATGCGCCAGGTTCCGGAATGTTCGAATTCCGGAATGCGCCAAGGTTCCGGAATGTTCGGAATTCCGGAATGCGCCAAGGTTCCGGAATGTTCGGAATTCCGGAATGCGCCTAGGTTCCGGAATGTTCGGGCTTTTTTAACACTAGGTTTACTATCCTGCGCAAATTTGCGTAACTCCCTAAACCCAATACCCCCTAGAATTACTGGCTTTTTATTTTCTGGTGCAAGTCCCGAGGTGTTAAGCACCCCTGCTGAGATTTCACAGGTCGTCAGCTTGTTTCTCCTACAGCTTTGTTGTGCAAACCACCCATTATCCTTGAGGCCTGGCACATTTGCATTTGCTCACTCAGAGTTGCTCAGATCCAAGGCAGGCCAAACCTCTGTGTTACAACTTTCAGAAATGCCTGGCAGAAATGCTTCAACTTACTCATGAGATTTGACCACATTTTTTGCGGAAGTCACAACTATACTGAATGCACAACCGTTGTTGCCAGCTGCAAGAAATGCTTGGTAGGGAACATGTCCTACAAGTTCGTTCAAGTTGTACACTTGAAATAAAACAACTTGTGTACCATATATTGTGAATGTCTGTAGGTTGTAAGACAGAGGTTTGGCCTGCCTTGGATCTAAGTAAACAAATGCCAATGTTGCACAAACACAAACACACACACACACACACACACACAGCAAATCTGCATTATTTGTCCCACAAGTGGAAAATCTGCATTGTCATTGCAAAAAAGGGACAGAGCACAGTATAGAAAGTGCACTATACAAACAATCTGGAAACATAAATATGGACACGTGTATTAAAAATATTGGTGTATGTATACACACACACACACACACACATATCTATCTATCTACGTGTGTGTGTGTGTGTGTGTGTGTATGATATAGATGTGTCTGTGTGTATAACTAGACTTATGCATATTATATAAGGTGTGGCTATATAAATATATAAATATATGTACAACTCTGTGTATATAGTTTATGGACAGGCATGCAGGCAGGTAAGGAAGGAAGAGCCTTGCAGGGAAGGAAAACTGAATCTCTCATGGTTAGGGGTTGGGGGAGGGTGTGTTTGCACAACAAAAGCAGGAGAACAATGGAGCTGACGACCTGTGAAAATCTCAGCGGGGTGCCAAGAGGTTTAAGGTCGGGGGGAATTTACGCAAATTTGCGCAGGCCAGTAAATCTAGTAGTAGGGACTTGCACCAGGGAAAAAAGGCTCAGTAATTCTAGTGTTAAGAATGTTAAGCTAATTTTAACCATTTCATTTGAAAAAGTGTCAAATTGAAGGCTTTAAATTAAAGTAACACCTTTTTTCACATTCATACACCAGTCGGTATAAATTCTAAAGCATACAAGCAATTTACCGGGAAAAGTCTTGGAATACACTTATTTGATGACGTTAAAACTTGATATTCACACTGGAACTTGTTAAATATTATAGTCATCTAGTGACTCTTAAATAATTGAAGAAATTTTGAAATTTTGTACCAGGTGACTGTCGACGAGTCGGGTCCACGACGAGCCATCTTCAAGCTTTGCTGTTATGATGAAACATGAGTACAAAAGATCCAAAGATGCAGTAGTTGTTGTCGCTTTCTAGTAAAATCCGCTTTCTGTAGAAATATTCTCCAAACGTTATCTATCCACAAGCTGAGCTTGGAGCAGGTCAAGACAAGTCCAAGAGCAAGTGTAAAGGGACGACTGGAACCTTGTGCAGCATTCATATACCTACAGCGGGCCGTGGTTACGGTTGCTAACATGCGTGTGCACGTGATAGAACTATATGAATTGAGCCCATGGCAATGTAATTTACAGTAAAGTTATGGTCATTTATAGTTACTGCCTTGTTACCCTTTATGTGGGATGTCTAATAACCATGTAGGTCTATCCAGAAATAAACACAGATATTAGAAAGCAGCAAGTCAGTACCTGAGATGTTTGCTTGAGTGAATAACATTAGCATATGCTAATATTACGTCTTCACATTTTTCTTTTCAAAGGTAACAAAAACTTAGCGTTCTCGCTACTTACCATGCTGTAATACAGCTATATGCTAGCAATGACATTTAACAAATGTTTTTTAAAATGCTAGCCGTGCTAATTAGCCTTAGGATTGCTTGAGGTCTTGTTTCCAGCTCTAGCTGTCGTAAGGGAACTTAGGCCCTTACGACATAACATATAGCAAGAACCTATAACGATAATTGACATTTGACCCCTCTTTGCGATTATAGCAGCTGTGTGTTATGTCATGGCATGTTTTTAAAAATGCCACCTGAAATTTATGCAACCAGTGCAAGGAGGGGGGTTCTTGATAGTTTGTACTTTCATCTGATAAGGGCCCATCGCGTATGGGTGTAACG
This sequence comes from Oreochromis niloticus, assembly GCF_001858045.2. Classification (NCBI taxonomy): domain Eukaryota; kingdom Metazoa; phylum Chordata; class Actinopteri; order Cichliformes; family Cichlidae; genus Oreochromis; species Oreochromis niloticus. The sequence goes on along the minus strand of NW_020327772.1, from coordinate 13,004 downwards.
GAGAATCAGCCAATCAAATCGCACCGTCTGAGCGCAGGTTCAGTCCTGGTTGGGACAAAGGCTGTGTTACATTATCAAAAGATAAACATCATTTTTAATTTAGTTAATGTGGATAACATTTATTTTTCACTTTGCTTTTCTTATTATTTGATTATCATTTTATCATTTAAAATGATCATTTATCATTTTATTTATATTACAGTGTTACGGCCTGTGGAGTATTATGTACCTATACTGTGTAAAGGAATATCTTTTATTTATATTTATGTATTATTCACATTATTTTATTGTACAATACTTTGGTGCCACGGGATTTTAGCATGCCTCAATGTCTCACACATTCATGCCGCTAACATAAGGTATCTCAGGAAGTTGGAAGCAGGCGTTCACACAGGAAGAGTTAATCTTTTGTCTTCTCCACTGTAAGAGGAAGCAAGGGAGTGTGAACTTTTCTCTGGGGGAAGACCAAAGGTGTGAAAACAGCTGTGTACTGCCTTTTGGTTCTGTAGAAGGTGTTTAAACCCAAGGCTGTGTTGGGTTCAGCAGAGACTCTGCCTTGGGTTTAACCCACGATGGCTGCTCTCACCAAGTAGGTTTTGCTGTTTTTGATGAAAGGATGTTAGCTACATCCTACCGTTGTCTGTAGGCTTTATTTAATGGAAACGTCCACAACAACTGTCACAAAGTATATAACTCGGAATAAACTGTATCGTCACAGTTTTGAGATGATACAGACCAGACATACTCTTCAGTTATGCAGACATCCAACTTTTAATACAAAGGTTAAAGTTAAAACTATAATTCAGATACATTCTGATGGCATAGAAAATTAAGCTTATGCATAATTTCAATAAGGAAGATCTGTAATAAGTCATTTGTCTGCTTCCTGGTGGCTGCTAGTTTATATCTATTCAGAATCAGAATCAGAATACTTTATTGATCCCTAGGGGAAATTATTTTTCGTTACAGTGCTCCATTATAAACAAACATTAACAAAGACAGACAATACACTAACTAAGAATAGCACAATATATTCAGGTATATATATATATATATACATAAAAGTCACTATTAATAAATAGCTGAAAAAGAACATGTGCAAGAAGGGTGTAGCTGTTGCAGTAAACAGTGTGTTAAGTGGATGAGTTGTAAAGGGAGATGGCCACAGGCAGGAATGATTTCCTGTGTCGTTCAGTGGTGCTTTTCGGTAATCTCAGTCTCTCACTCAACGTGCTCCTGTGACTGACCAGCATGTCATGGAGTGGGTGGGAGGTGTTATCCAACATTGTCTTTATCTTGGACAACATCCGCCTCTCCGACACCACCTTGAGGGAGTCCAGCTCCATCCCCACAACATTACTGGCCTTACGAATCAGTTTATGGAGTCTGTTGGCATCTGCGACCCTCAGCCTGCTCCCCCAGCATGCAACGGCATAGAGGATCGCACTGGCCACAACAGACTGGTAGAAAATCCTGAGCATTTTCTGGCAGATGTTGAAGGACCTCAGTCGCCTCAAAAGATAGAGACGACTCTGGCCCTTTCTGTAAAGTGCTGTGGTGTTTTTAGCCCAGTCCAGTTTATTGTCAATGTGTACTCCAAGGTATTTATAGTCCTCCACAATGTCAACACTGACCCTTGGATTGAAACAGGGGTCAAGTGTTTCCTGGTCTTCCTGAAGTCCACTATCAATTCCTTAGTCTTTGCCACGTTGAGCTGCAGATGATTCTGCTCACACCACGTGACAAAGGAGTCGACCACAGCCCGTACTCTGTCTCATCATCCCCGTTGATGCATCCAACCACCGCAGAGTCATCAGAAAACTTCTGAAGATGGCAGGTCTCTGTGCAGTGGCTGAAGTCTGTGGTGTAGAGGGTGAAGAGGAAGGGGAGAGGACAGTCCCCTGTGGTGCCCCTGTGTTGCTGATTACCTTGTCAGACACACACTGTGGGAGACGTACATATTGTGGTCTTCCTGTCAGGTAATCAACAATCCAGGACACCAGAGAAGCATCCACCTGCATCGCTGTTAACTTATCACCCAGGAGGGTCGGCCTGATGGTGTTGAAAGCACATTCATTTTCCAGCACAAACTCAGTACTGGCTTCATTACTTCTTCCAGTTATGCTCTTGCCTGCCTTCTCCAAGCAACTCAGCCTCCACTCTGCATGCTTTAAATCTGTTGCTCTTCTGCGTTTCAGATCCTCAGCCATGCAGCCCGCCTCCTCTCCTTTCTCCTCCTCACCGTGGTCACTTGGAACCCTGTCCCAGCCTCCATCTTCATCACTACCAGCATGTTGACTCTGGGGTGGGGCTTGTGCAAAATCCTGCCACTGCTGAGATTCCTTCTGCTATGATGGGTCATTGGAGTCTAAGTGCCTAACAGTTACATTTATTTCTGTATCTGAATAAATCATGTTGGTTTTTTCCACATGATCTTTCCTTATTGAACTGTTTTTGTAGATAAGCTTCAAGCCAGCAAGCAACAATACCTAAAGCAAAAATATTATCACCAGAAGTGAGAAAGTGTCTGGACTACCTCCAGCTGTGTTGCATGTATTAAAGATAACTTCAGACACTGTCTGGTTGTCATGTCTGAAACAGGCTGTACAGTCACACAGATAAAAGACATCAGTCATGTTTCTAATGATATAAATCAACCAGAAAGATTATAAAGACAAAAGCTGTGAGACGCCACTAGAGAAAGGATGGCTTGTTATCATTACATGAAGTGATTTAGAATTAATATGTAAGCTTTCAGGGCAGCACTCACAACTTTTTAAAACTGATTACCTGATGGTAAGCTTACACAGATATATAAACATACAGGTGAACTCTAAGAGGTTATAAAGAAGAGAGCTGTGCTTTTACAGAACACAATTTATTTAGATTTTATATTTACAATCAGTTTTTATTTATATAAACAAAATAAACATTACGAAACTAGAACAAAACTATCTTATTTACAATATAAACTGTTTCTCCCCTATTTCCTTTTTTCTTCCACCCATCTTTGTCTCTCTGCCTCATAGAAAGGAGACTCCTGAAAGTCCTTCCAGGTCATCTCCTTGGCCATGCCCTTGTCCCTGTACAGAGAGTGCACTTTTGAAGGGCAGTAGATATATTTCCCTGCCACTCCAGGGAAACCCGTATGAACATGTGGGCTATTTGGTCCCTGTTTCAGGTCCATGTGGCAGAACCTGCAGAGGCGGCCTGTTTGTTGGGTTTCTGGCCTTTTCCTCTTTTTCTCCATCCTTTCCTCTGACCTCTTCCTGGTAGCATCCAGATCCCTTTGGAAAAATTCTGTCTGGGCAAATTCCTCAAAGGGCATTTTCGGGTTACTGATTCCCTCAGCAGCATAAGTTTGATGCACCTTGTTGGAACAATAGAAACAGAGCACAGGCCCTCTCTGGTAAAAATAGTGGACGGTGGATCCGTGTGTCTCATATTGAGACTTGGGCTGTCCACAGGCAAGACAAGTCTTTGTCTGCCTTCTTTTCCCTCAGGCTGCTGCTGCTGTTGCTTTTCTAAGATGCCCTCCACAATCTTCTCTATTGAGTCAGTGGTGCAGACAGGGCAGGAGGAGGCGGGTTAAAGACGGCAGGCAGGCTCTATGGTGACTGCGGGAACACTAGTTGTTTCACTGCCTTCCGTTAATGAGTGCCACAGCTGCTGAGTCTCCAGAAGTTTTTCTGGGCTTGTGTTCAAAGATGAATTGGTGTTGAGAAGCTTAGCCAAGTGCTTCACATAACGGGATATGTGCACCTTGGATGTGGGATGCAGCAGGCTGTTGGGATCTGCAGCAGAACGATGGACCATGTCTGCATAATCTTGATCCACAAGCTTCAGGATGTCCTTCTTCCCATGGTACTTTTGCAGCAGATCATCTATTGCCTCTTTCATGCGTCGTGTCCAGCGTGTGTGGTCCAGCACAAAAACCCGACCACCTGTCTTTATAGGTCCAGTGCACCCAGATTAAAACTTTGGGTGTAAGATTCAGATAATTATTTATTAAAAGTTACATATTTTAAATGAGAATAAGAAAGAAAAGTATGTCTTTGTGCCCCCTTTTCCCTGTTCATGCCCTATCGGCCCCCCTGGCTAAACTTTGCTAGATCCGCCCCTGCACAGTTACCAGCCGTCAGCTAGGTAGAAAAGGATCCTGGTGTAGAAAGTAATATTAAATAAATTCTAACAACAGCTTATCAAGCTTAAACGTGCTGCTGTTGTTCAGCCGCTGGGTTCCTCTTTCTGGCGCGAAGTGGGCCAAAAACAAAGAAGAGAGACGGACTCTCGACAGAAAGCCGATCAGCTGATCATTAAGCAGTTTCACGATTGAAGTAGCAGCAGCAGAAGGAGAGAGAAGAGGCAGTCGCGCTATAGATCGGTTGTTAAACTTAACGCTGGAATGCTTTACAAACATTCAGAGATGAACTTACACACTTGCTTTACTTCTCTCTGGGATAACTTCCTCGAGATGAAATGCTGCTTTGGTAGCGAGGCTACAAATACACACAGCCGCTGTATCACATGACGCATACTGCTGCAACGTGCTACGGTTATGAGCCGAGTTACGCCGTGTTGCAAGTTTTGTGAGATGCTTTTATGATATTTAATGGATCAGATTACATTTTTTATTTTTCGCCGATATCCGATCCAGTAATTCAGGTCAGTATCGGACCGATATCGATACGTAATATCGGATCGGTCCATCTCTAATTTCCAACACTGAAAAGCACAAAGGTCAACTTTAACATTAAAAGGTGTAAAAACAAGTACAAGATATTTACAATAAGCAGACCTCAGTGCAAGAAAGTGTCTTTAAACACTGAAAAGGTCAAAGGTCAACTTTAACATTAAAAGGTGTAAAAACAAGTACAAGATATTTACAATAAGCAGACCTCAGTGCAAGAAAGTGTCTTTCCAACACTGAAAAGGTCAAAGGTCAACTTTAACATTAAAAGGTGGTCAAACAAGTACAAGATATTTACAATAAGCAGACCTCAGTGCAAGAAAGTGTCTTTCCAACACTGAAAAGGTCAAAGGTCAACTTGAAAGGTGTAAAAAGAAGTACAGGATATTTACTGTCAGGGGAAAATTCCCAAATAGAAGGCTGCCAAAGTAAAACAGAGATACAGTGAGACAATATCATCAATCACATGTACATGGGGTGAGCGTCTCAAGAGACAGTCACACCGGTACTCTTCTTTATTGCAGTTTATATAGGCATGTAGGTTACACAGCAGACGGAGGCAGTCTCCGCCTGTTCTCAGAATATAGATTGCTTAACTGACAAATGCATATCTTACTAATCATTCTGTCCGAACTATACTAAACGTCTGCTTAAGTGGCATTTTCCGTTGCTCTTTGCACAGGAACTTGTCTTCACAGGCATTTGATAAGCATAGGCAAGGTTTCATGTTTTATCAGGGTGAATCGTCATTCAGAGTTTACACAATCACAAGCAAAGCATATTTGAATAATAAACAAAATCTTTTCACATTTCCCTCCTGTTGTTTAACTTTCACACTAGTTAAAACACCATTGGTTTATTATCTGTGCATGATTTCTTGCAGCGCATTTTTAATCAGCACGTCATACATTGGTGTATCACAGCATTTCAGTGTCAGGGGGATTCATCATCATCTTCGTCCATGGGCAGTGTCAGGTATGCCTGCACATGAACTGCAACAACTTTATTAATCATTGATTGTGCACATGGCAAAATACAAGAAGTAAAACAACAGAGTAGGAGTAGAAGAACTCCTACAAAAACCAGTCCTTTTATTAATAAGAGATTTCCAGGAACCACTCAACAGCCAGGTAAGCCAATCTTCAGTGTTCGTGACATAGTCCTGTTGCTGAGCGTCCCTGAGTTGTTTCAGCGTGCGTAAGGCGTCGGTCATGTTGGAAGAGTGAACATTATCTGGAATGTATGTACAGCATGTGTTGTTAAAGAGTATACAGAGTCCTCCTTTTTCAGCCAGAATCATGTCCAGTGCGACTCGGTGTTGCATCACAGTTATGCGCAGGGCATCAATCTCTTCATTTTGTTGATTGTTGATTTTGCACGAGGCATTCAGGAACAGTCCAAAGCGGTAATCCAAAGTTTCAATCCTTAAAATGTTCTTTCCGGTGCCCACCCATGGAAACAGTGAGTGGAGGACCTTTTGTCCGGTGGTCCAAAGCTTAAATCCCTCTGGCACATCACTGCCATAGATGGGGTCATGTGGTTGCACTGCGGAGACGTCTCGTCGTCGTCTTGTAGTCTGAGAGATATTTACAGCTGACATCCTGAAGGTGTGGTCTGAAATGAAGATTGGGGCACAGGTGCCCGTCCATCCGGGTGGCAGTATGAAGTAGGCATGTTGTCCACACAGCCAGGCCATTCCCTGCACCCAGTAGGTGCCGTTGCTGGGCGCAGACGTGTTTACAGGTGCGCCCTCTCCGTTGGCTGTGGTTTGGTTACAGTTGGTGGTGTCGCCTAGGGGTCTGTTACCGTCGTCTTGTCGGTAGCACATGGAGTGGTTCTTCTCTGGGGTTTGGTCCAAGAACACTGGGAAGTGAACGGACGTGTTCCGATTCGTCACGTTGAAGTTGATCCAGAAGAGCTGGTCACACGTTCCGTTGTCAAGTCCAGCGTTTTCGACGGTGATTACCTCGTATTGGGGTGGTCCCTGAAACATACTAAAGAAGGTTAAGCGCATAGATGACAGAGCTTGTCTCATCAATGATGATTTTCTTATGTTGATAGCCAATGCCCGTGAAGCTGGCAGCGCACTTGGCTTGTGTTTTATTCATGTAGTTTCCATAAAAAGTGGGATGTGTTGAAGTGCATGGCATGTGGGAGCAGACGTAACATGCAGTGTTATTAGGCTCTCCCTTAGTCCTGTCATGTACGTAGCGGTACCATGCGTTATTCATCCATGGGTGAATGTGGTCTTGTGTCATGTCACGGAGGTGTGAATTGTCATGCGTCCATCTCGTCGTAGATGGTGCTGTTCGTTTTCTGTACCATCCTCTAGAAACATGAGGAGTCCTGCTGAGAGTAGGAGGACAGCCACGAGGACAACAGGAGTCTTCATGGCGACCAAACACACCTAGGTCCTCAGGTGAGTAGACTACTGGCAAGAAGCAGAGGGCGGGATATACCCGATCAGCCCTCCCTTCACCAGTCAGATCACCTGAGGGTAGGGGTGCCGGCGCCTAGGGGTCTGGGCTGTCACTCACTTTCTTGCAGTGGCTTTGGTGAATCCAAGATGGTCTTTCTGCTATCTTACAGGCAGTTGGTGTGGTGATAAGCACTTGGTATGGGCCTTCCCAACGGGGCGAGCTCCAATTTTTTCTATGGAGAACTCGAATCAGGACCCAATCACCTGGCTTCAACCTGCAAGATACTGGAGAAGATTCAGAAGGCAGTTTATTGTTCAAAACAATATCTTTGTTTTCTAGTAGCTTCGACATCCATTCTGCTAGTGTAGTTTCTCTGATTGATTTATCTAAAGGTTCACTTGTGATTGGCAGTGGAAATGGTCTGCCATGAATGATTTCAAAAGGTGTAAGTTTTTGTGAACCTTGTGTTAATTTCATCCACATTTTTACTAGGCCCATGCACTCTGGCCACGGCCTTCCTGTTTCTTCCATACATTTTCTAAGCCTCTGTTTTATTGTGCCGTTTGTCCTTTCTACTAGGCCGGCACTTTGAGGATGATAAGCACAGTGATATTTGATGCTGAATCCTAGTGCTTCAGAGACTTTGCTGATTACCTCATTGACAAAGTGTGTCCCATTATCTGATCTTATCAGAGTGGGGATGCCATATGTTGGAATAAAATGGTTACATAAGCATTTTGCTACTGAAATGGCATCTGCTTTCTTTACTGGATAGATTTCTGGCCATTTTGAGAATACGTCTATGATCACTAGAGCGTATTTTGAGCCTTGGCATTCATTTAGTTCAATAAAATCCATGTGGATTGTGTGGAAAGGATGAGGTGGTGTGGGAAAATGACCTCTCTTTGGTCTAAGATTCCCTTAACATTGTGTTTTTGGCAAATCATGCATGTTCTGACAAATTCTTTTGCTGAAGTTTTGAAATTTAGAGTGTAAAAGTGTTTTGGAGATTATATCTCCTATCCCTCCTGTTGACGCATGGAGAGTAACTCCATGTGTCACTAAGGCTGCTGTTTTGTGTAGAGATTTTGGAAGTATTATCCTATACTGCTGATTCACTGCTGATTTACTGTGAGTGAGTTACACTGTTTCACGACATTTCATACTGCCGAGTTATGAAGAGAATATTGTATTCAGAGAGTAGGGGCCTCTCTCTTTTTTTTTGTGATAGTAAAGAGAACAGAGCACATGCCACGGGAGCGTCACCCCACCCTTGGTGGAAGCAGAAAAACAGGGAGCCAAGGTCATAACTCAGGCTCACAAAGAGTCAGAAAGAATGTGAATACTTAGTTTTGTGGCTGTGGCGCATTTTGTATAGCTTTTTTTCTTTGTTTAGTAGCTTTCTGCCTTCACCTGAGGGTGTGCCCTAAGCATGTGACTTCAGGTCTCCATAATTGGAGTTTATTTAAAGATAAATAAGATGATTTCATATATTGCTCGCAGATCATGCACTAGACGATATGTTGCAGTATTAGCCTGCTTCAACACTTAAACAAAACATCACTCTTTGTTTTATTATTATTGTTATTATTATTATCCTGTCTCAAAACAGAAAATGAAATTGTAGTTGTTCTTGGCTGAGAAACACAAAACCTCTCTTTTTTTTTTTTTTTTTTTTTTTTTTCAAAACAAGAACCTAAGTTTTAATTTCTCAGCCTTGTCACATAAAACAAAACAGATAACCCAGCTCTCAGCTGGCTCTGGACTTATCATCATCAAGGACACATGGTGAGAGCTACTTCAGAAGTTACAGTGCTCATCACTCAAGCAACATTTAAAAAACAAAAGAACAAAAACAAAACTCAGCACACTGCACAGAGAACAACAACAAGACATAACTGAAGATGTTGTTCTTGTTTGTTCTCCTTGAATTTTAGAATAAAGTTATTACATCTGCATTAGTAAATCATATGCCTAATCATTCTGTGCCACTGTGATCCACAAGTATGATCACAGATTTATTCATTTTTCAAACCAACAAAACAAAAAACAAAGACAAAAAACAATTGCCGATGGCATGAAGGCTTTACACACATGAGTCAAGACACAGAAAGAAAAGAAAAAGCTGCTACCAGAAACAGAGCAGAAGTGTGAGGAAAAACTGAGCTCACAGACAGCTGCATGTGTGACCTTTAATATGCAGCTTCTGCTCTAAAAAACAAATAAAAATGTGTAACTTGCTCATCAGCTTGGTAGTGTCCACATATTTAATTCATTTTATTCAGCTTCTCAAACCTGTAGCTTTAGCTGTTGTATTCAGGGTTTGGCTCATTAGTTGTTAGTATAGGTTTGCTCTTCATCTTAACAAAGTCTCATCTAAGATGACAGGTTTACAAGCAGGTCAGGTGTCTCTATGCACCTGATTAGTGTAGTTATTTCCTTATTTTCTTCATCTCCTATATCATTGTACTGAGTTTGAGCAAACCTTAAGCTTGAATCAGACTACTTTTAACAATCTTCCACCTCACATCATAACTGACTGAAGTGCCTCTTCCTATTAATAGTATGTCATTATTAATGTTATCATTGTATTGTTTTTCCTTTTTATAACAGCAATAGTATATTACAATACACTACTTTACTACTAATATACAATAGTATATTAGTTTATATTTATTATGTATCCATCACGGGTCTGTGTGAACCTGCAGCTTCACACCTTCCCAAGCTGGAGACATTTTCCTGGCTGAACAATGACACAGCCTTAATATGCCTTATGCATCTCTCTTTTTATTGATATATTTGTGTGAATTATCTGGTTTCACGCATTCTATTCATTCAGCTTGGTTGTCTTCCCAATTTTGTTTCATTGCTTTAATTTAAGTTAACCTTAATTTAACCTTTTGTTTATTCCACTTCATTCCTCTTTCCATGCTTTAAAATATTACAACTCTTGTGTATGCTTTGATTCTTTTAGCTTCCTTTCAGTATTTATTTCTGCTTGGAGGTTTCTTATAATTAGTTAATGCATTTCCCTCCCACGTGGGACATTTAGGTTTTCTTTGGATTTCTCCATCTATATGCACTAATTTGTCCGGCGCCTGGACATTTCTTTCTAGCCACTGCTCGTCAGCAGTGAGTTTTGTTGCTTTATTACCCATTATTAGTTTATGCTTCTTTTAGCGCTTAGTAATACACACACACCTGCGGCGCTTTCACTGGCACGAGAACAGAGAGAGGTAGCTGACACGCCCTTCTACTTTCAAGCTATTCTTGAAAGCGGTGTCACCTTTACGTGATAAAACACGACCTTCCTCTCAGCTCACCAGTACTTCAGCGACCAACAGTAACAAATCAGTGGAATAGTTCAGCCTCCTTATTGTGCTGTAAAAATCAACTTATTCCACCAAAAAAAGACAATAAAAGACAGACAGTTTTAACGCGCGTTCACGCTACCAGCCTCTTAAGGCGAGCGTAGTGCTTCCAGCCACTGCGGGCGAGCTAGGCCTATTTTACCCTTTCGGGGAGCTACCAATCACTTATGACGAGCTCAATATTATTTTAGTGCTTCCAACCCTCTGCGGGCGAGCTGACTACCAGTCCTCAAGACGAGCTTAATGCTTCCAGTCTGTCTTGGACGAGTCTTAAGTTTCGTTTTCGTTTTTGCGCAAACCTTATTATCTCAAAGTAGTCTGTCTTACCATGGCGCTGGTTTCTTCAGATGCACCTGATCAGCCCCGACGGTGCGGACCACTTGTAAAACGTTGACCAAGACCCGAATTCACGCTCTTGGGTTTTATCACACACCTAGTGCGTGAGCTGCCGGCAGACTTCAACGTGGGCTTCTCGCACCGACGGGACCTGATGAGGTGCTCTCTGTGAGAGCTGCTTTAAATAGGCTGTCTCATCCGGTTTCGAAGGACCAAGAAATGTCAGGGAAAATTCCAAATAGAAGGCTGCCAAATAAAACAGAGATACAGTGAGACAATATCATCAATCACATGTACATGGGGTGAGCGTCTCAAGAGACAGTCACACCAGTACTCTTCTTTATGCAGTTTATATAGCATTAGGTTACACAGCAGACGGAGGCAGTCTCCGCCTGTCTCAGAATATAGATTGCTTAACTGACAAATGCATATCTTACTAATCATTCTGTCCGTACTATACTAAACGTCTGCTTAAGTGGCATTTCCGTTGCTCTTTGCACAGGAACTTGTCTTCACAGCATTGATAAGCATAGCAAGGTTCATGTTTATCAGGGTGAATCGTCATTCAGAGTTTACACATCACAAGCAAAGCATATTTGAATAATAAACAAAATCTTTTCACATTTACAATAAGCAGAACTCAGTGCAAGAAAGTGTCTTTCCAACACTGAAAAGGTCAAGGTCAACTTTAAAGGTGTAAAACAAGTACAGGATATTTACAATAAGCAGACCTCAGTGCAAGAAAGTGCTTTCAACACTAAAAGGTCAAAGGTCAACTTTAAAGGTGTAAAAACAAGTACAGTATATTTACAATAAGCAGACCTCAGTGCAAGAAAGTGTCTTTCCAACACTGAAAGGTTAAAGGTCAACTTAAGGTGTAAAAAGAAGTACAGGATATTTACAATAAGCAGACCTCAGTGCAAGAAAGTGTCTTTCCAACACTGAAAGGTCAAAGGTCAACTTTAACAGTAAAAGGTGTTCAAACAAGAACAAGATATTTACAATAACAGGGCTCGCAAAATTTCAAAGTCTCTGGTAGCCCTTCGGGCAGGCACTCTTCAGTTTTTGGTAGCCAAAATAAATTTAAGTAGCCGAATAAAAAAGAGAGCAATTTTTTAATGTTCTGTTTCCTTTACAATATTATAGATTAAAGTATAATATTGTAAAGGAATAATATAATATTATAATATCATACATTATACATTAAAGTATAATATTGTAACGGAAACAAATTTATCAGAAAATTGTTAAATACAAATCACAACAACTGTATAAAAATTACAATCATCAACTCAAATACTTGTTTCTAATTGAACAGAAATTTCTATGAACTTGCAAGAACTGTGTAGAACATGAATCAGTCTGTGTCAGATCCTGAATCTGAAATTTCCACTGAAGTCAAGGGTAAGAGGTAAGGGAACCAAGATCGAGGCCATTTGCTTTTTGAAGTTTGCAAAAACTGCTAAATTTGGCCAATGGTGGTTCACTCTTTGCAACATAGTACGCTTTTGAAAGATTTTTCAGGACTTCTGCTTCTGCTTGGTTTATTTTTTGCAATTGCTGTTTGTTCTGGGAAAATATTGCAGACTGGGCAATAATGCATTTCTTGCATTTCTCATGGGTTCTGATGGGGTCTTTCTTCAAATTACTGGTCCCAGTTACAAAGGCGCTTGTCGACTCAAATGAAATGAAACTCACGACACACCCGGCAGAACATTATGTTATTTAGCTCGTCATATTCCAGCCACATAAATTCTTTTGTCCATGAAACCAAAAAGCTGAGCTTTCTTTTTGCCTCATAGTCTGATTTGTCATAACTTTTTGAACTCTGCCTCCTGACATCTGACCCACGTTAACACATGGACTGAACATACACACACCCACAATGGACAACCGTACCCTCAAACACACAATAATAACATGGACTGAACCACCACTCACAACCACTAGCACTTTATACAGCCTCTGTAGAAATTATCCACACCCTCACTTATCTTAACTGCACTACTGTATAGCTCTGTGTAAATAATCATTCTGTACATACAATAATTTTTAACCTTACAACTGTTACAACTTGCATAGTTCCCATTTCTGTATAGCTGTATAACTCAGATTTCTGTAAAGTTTTTTATTTCATATTCTGTATAGTTTTTCATATTTATATCCTGTTCATATCCTGTACAT